>NC_079373.1:16125000-16307500 GCF_021018895.1 Seriola aureovittata
GGCCTTCTACTGTAAACGACCCTGCACTTTATCATCGTCTGGACGTTGAAGCTCATACGTTGCACTGTTAAAACACCCCCATAACTCTACCACCTAGCGCTAATGCTACAGCACGCTAACATGTGTGTGTGCATATGTGTGCCGTGCATGTATACTGCACGCGTGTGTTCGTTTAAGCTATATATTGCTCAATCCCCTTTATTGCTGATTACGAAGCCGTAGATTGATAGTTGGCCTTGACACGGTGTTTAATCATATTGGCATTTCAAAGCAAAGAAAAATGGCAGTTGTTATGAATTAGCATGGTGACATCATGTAGGGGTCATTCATTAGCTGCGGTTCAGAAACTGACAAGAGGTGCAACACTGAAGAATTGGACAGATGGTATTTGAATAAAATGAAGAGTCTAAAAGCTCTATTAGAGTTATGGAGGAATTTGGATGAGTGAGTTTGACAATGCGTCATAAAAGGTCAAAAGAGAGGAGGAGACAACGAGTTGGAGGCAAGTGTAGCACCCCAAGAGTAAAATTCAAGACCCGACTGAGTTGTAGAAATGTGTCAGTATAAATCTCAAAAAGGTGCAGGTTTGTCTGACAGCTACATCACTTTATCTGACAGGTTCACATACTGACACAAGACAGGGTCTGACCCACACAGCTTCTGATTCACCCAAACCTACTGTTGTGCACAGTAGGTTTGTGTGTTGACTTGCCCTGCCCTGACTGGATTCTAACTCAGGCTGAATTACACAACTAACTGGTGAAAAAAATAACCAGATAGACTCCTCCAGCAGAGGAGTCGGACAGTAGTCTTTCACGTCGCACATTTAAGAGGTTTCCCAAAAGTGGCACGCTATTAAACGTACTACACTTTCGCCTTTCACAGGCTAGTGGGCATGTCCTGACTAATACAGACTTCCTCAGCTACTCAATACTTGTATGGACACAGAAGGAATTCATGTCTCCCACACTGCTACACACACACACACAATAAACGAAACAGGAAGAAGACAGAGAGGACGAGATACTGGGAGGAGGGTATAAGAGCTTGTGCTCATTACAATCAATTAGGGTCAAGTTGAGAGCAGACCCGGGTGGTGAGCAGGGGGGAAGAAAATGGGAGGCATCAGAGAGGAAGGATGAGGGCAGGGGGTGGCATCCTGGCAAATGTGGAAAGAGGGCCAATTAAAGTGAAAGCAAGGGGAAATATGAATGATATAGTGCTTAAACACACATGGGGATACATATATATCTATGTAAAGCACACATCTAATGAACATAATGTCAAGCTCAGTGTAATCCTATGGGAACTGCAGTGGTTTGTATTTTGTTAGTTCGGACATGAAACCTAACAACTAAAGGATGAGTTAGTACATGAAAGCACCTCTCAGCCCCCCCACCCCTCCCCCATAAACACTTTCAACTCTGTGGTCCACACGCAAAAAATTTCAGAATCAGAGCTGGAATCATCGCCATGAGCTGATGGGAAAAGCGAGGAAATGACATCAATTCAGACTCAAATTATAATCCTTGGAGTTGTATGGCCACCCTCAGCCACTGAGCTGGATTTCCAATTACCAAGACTAAAGGGGCTGAATGAGAGGCAGCCGACACAGGTGGGTGCTGAAGCCAGTGCAGGAGCGGAGCAAGGATTTCTGCCACCGTCACCTACTTCCAATGTGGAAGAAGGGAATAGTCTGAAAAGGTCAAAACTCCAGCAGCACATATGAAGAACAGCTTTACAGTGAAACCGACACATTTTGGCTTGTGACCTTCATCAAGGTCATCTATGACCCAGGAAAGTTGGAGCTGCTGGACATCCGACCTCTGTCAGAATGTGAAAATCTTAAGGTGCTGCTCCTTTAATAGTCACTAGATGCTGGCTCTCAGGAAACCCCAACTATTGAGGTCATGTTGGAAATTTTCAAATTCTCTCTAGAAGCTCAAAGCTAAAATTGAAAAAAAAAAAAAAACCTTTTAAAGTGTCTGTTCACACTGGTTCCGACCTGGAGACACCAAAGAGCAACATACAAGTGGTCAAAGTACAACAGCCAAGGAGTGAATGTGACAAAATTGCTGCTTTTCTGTTGTTGTGTTGAAAAGCGTTGATATACGGGAAGTAGGCCAGCTTTGTGATTTAAAGCCTAAATAGAAAGCAATGATTTTTACAAATAATGGCTTCAAAATATTATGGTTTACAGGGGGCATGCTTCTTTATTGACCGGTGTCTCACACTATCACAGTCAGCGGCTGTGTTTGATGCCAGCTGTGCAGATCTCAATTTTCTGGTTTAAACAACTGACACATAGTGGTGAGTGATAAACCCAACACTCAGAGTCCAAACATCCCTTTGAAAACTTATGGGTGACACTGAAGATGTTACACCCATGATTTTCTACCATCTATGTGCCTACATTTAAAGCAAAACCGCGTCCAATCCAGACATGATCTGAACTCACTGCAACAAATTCCACTGAATAAACTACAGTCAAATCTGCAGCTGGAAAAGCCTTATTTATAAGTTAATAATCTCAAGTGTGAAAATCTGGCGATTTAAAGAAAAGACGATCCTCATAACCTCAAAGCCCTCACCCTCATACATCTTTTTCCCTTTCCTACTCCTACTCACACAAACCGACACACACACACCCACGCAGAGTGCAGCCTTATGTGTGTTTGACTCATCTAAGTGAGATAATCCAGTTTTCCGGATGAATTCGCCTTTGTGTCCCGAGGGCAGAGATTAAGATAAAGATATTAAACAAACAAGAAGCCTCGCTCTCCCCTTCCCCCAGCTGCCCGTTTCTCCCCCAGTATCTGCCCTGCTCCATCGCATCCTCTCCTTCCTGTGGCCGAGCGAGGCTTGTTGCTTCCCTACACTCAGATGCGATGAAGACATTGGGTCTGACTTTGTTTGCTCCAGAGAGGTGCTGGTCCTGAGCAGCTAATCATATAGTAAGTCAGTTAGGTGGGGTAATGCACAGGGAGAGAGGTGAGTGTGTTGATTTGAAATGAAGCCCCCCCCCCCTCTGCTCTGCTCTTGTGGCAAGGTTGACTGGTTCCAGATCAGAAGAATAAGAAAACATGTCAAAGGCATTGTCAGGAGTACAAGAGCTATGATTATGCTGCATGTAGAAGGAAAAGAGAGGGGGAAAGTTTAACACAGTACGAACAATAGTAAGAAGTAGATTATCTGAGCATCATGAATGACCAGAAACTTGGCGAACCAAACAAAAAAAAAGAAAAAAGGACATTTCCGCCAGTGACAGGATGCAGAGACAGATAATCACTTCTTGCTATCCTGCAGCTTATGTAAAGACAGGAGATGTTTTTATCAAAATAAAGCCCAAATACTAATAATTCAAATCCCCTTTGACCAACACAACATAAAGGTTTCATTTAGAAAAAAGAAAAATGCAGCTAATAAATAACACACAAACATTCACAAATTTGACACTGCATATGAAGCGTAAAGAAATGCAATGCAAATACAAAGAAAAGCATGTATGGAAACACAGCACGCTGTACACGAGAACAAAATGAAGTAACAAAACGTGAAGTTTCCTGGAGACACCAGCGTGTCGATATATGAGGCGTTGCAGCCTTGGTTTTCAGTTTGTCTCATGTAACATGAGAAACATCTGTTGTCGTTATTTGTCTGACGTGCTGAATGATTATATTTCGGGGCTGCAAAATTGTTTAACCACAGGAATAAGCCAGATCATGACACATATCATCTAAGGGGCAATTTTTGTTACTAGATGACGATCTAAACCAGAGCAACACTCACTGAATATAATTGTGTTTCTGTTCTTTGCCCGTGAACATGAATGTTTTATTTTACTGAGGAAAACCCTAAACTAGCACTGCAAGGCATCTACATCATGCTTTGTCAATACTGTACTTAATGGTGAAGCCCATAAAGCAAATCTTAATTTGATTTTGAGAGGCTCTGAGTAAGAATCCTTAAATGCCTTTGAGAGCGACAGAGAGAGAAAATGGGCTCTCTCAGTAGAGGAGGTGTGTAGGAGTCGAGAGAGATGGGGTTCGAGGGGAGAAAGTCTTTGCTGGAAATCTCTCTCCCACCCTCCTTCTCTCTCTTTCCCTCTCTCTCTCTCTCTCTCTATTTGCAGGAAGACATCAAACAAACACACCTGCTCCCCGGACCAATCCCCTCAGCACTGCCCCAACTCTCCCTGCCTCCGCCACAGACTCACACACTCCCATTCCTCATTACACACAAATACAAACAGAACACATAAACGCACACACTCTCACACACATGCACACACGCATGCACACACGCATGCACACACGCATGCACACACGCATGCACACACGCATGCACACACACACACACACACACACACACACACACACACACACACACACACACACACACACACACACACACACACACACACTCCCATTCCTCATTACACACACCGAGAGCAGAGCAGTGAGAGATCGCGGAGAGCGAGCGGGAGCGGTGCTTTGGTGTAATGGGAGGAAATGTTGGTGTTTCATCTGGAATTGATGAAGTCTTGTTTCAGCGGCTCTCCCCGGAGCAGGGCCGCTGTGCGCTGGGTGTGTAAATGAAAGGAGCTGCCGAGACTGGACCGGAGGAGCAGAGAGCCAGTCGATAGAGCTACTGGAGAGTAATACTGAACTGCTTAGAGACTCACAGCTTCAGGAACAGGAGAGGGCTGTTTCACAAAGCAAAATGTCTATATTGTGTAACTGACTACTGGTAGTACAGATAGAGCAGTTCACACATTTGAAAAAAAGATGAGGCACATCCCAGCAAACATTATCTGAGGCTACGACAAAGACACGGTTATGATCAAATGGAAAACAAAGAGCAGCAGGGCAGCGGCAGTAATGTGCTATAGCGTTTAAAATAAAGCAAACTTACTGAAGACAGAAGTGGACAGTGTCACGGCATAACTGGATATACTTTCATATATTTCCTTTTAGAATTTTAGATTCTATTTCATATAATTTTTGAGAATTCAAGAGAATCAAAGTTACATAAAGAATTAATACATTAACAGTATTATTTCATATAATGACAAATCTTTCACTGCCTTATTTACCCTTTTTTTTCAGATGATCATTTTCCACCATCTTGCCTCCCGTGGTTCTTTCAAACTAAGTAAAAAGCTCTGATAAACCCTGACATGGTGAGTAAAGACTTGTGCATGAGCACGTATCTAGAATGATGTAAGAGGTCTTAGATCTAATAAAGCCAGTGTGGAGGCTGATGTAAACGCTTGTTCTAATAAAACCCTGGTGTTAGGGGGGTGTGCAGAAGCAGATTTAAGTGCTTGTTATAATCAGGCTCAACTTGGTGTGTCTGTACTCTCCAGTCAGAGAGTGTTGTCTCAGGTTAAGCAGACAGAGATGAAAGGAGGAGGAGGAGGTCACCTCTACAGACAGACTGTAATCTAGAATATTAAGTGCAGAAGAGATGGAGATTATACAGAGACAGATTTGAGTGCAACTGAAACTTTTTGATTCCTGTAGCCGAAGTGTACTCAAGAAGGAGAAGTCATTCAGATCGATGCATATTTTGGGTTACTGTACTTATATGTGTATGTGCAATATTTAAGTAGGTAAATTATGTTTAATCACATAGCACCCTTCTAGATAAAACATCACATTTTGTAAAAGAAAAAACAAAGACATTAAATAGGCCTAGAGACAACACATAAAAGTGATAAATAAAATGGGACCAAACTAAATTAAATAGAATTATTAATTATCATAATTAGCACAAAACAAGTAGTGGACAGACAAAGAATAAATAGAAAAACCATCCAAACAACTGTTCAGATATATACGGACTCATGTAGCCTATTTTAACGACTTATCTCACATCCTCATTTTCATAATTACATTTTTCACATGAAGATGGATGTTACAACACAAATACGCACACAAGAATACGGCCCACAAACTGCGGCATTCATTTGCAGTGGTAGTTTGAAATAAACAGTGTGAGAGTTTGTGTAATCTCTGTGGAAAGCTCGTCTCCATGAGATGAAGTTGTTCAGACAAGAGGAGGGAATCTGAACAAACACGTTGGAAAGGGACAAATAGCAAGAGGCCTATGCGGGCGTCATGCAGGCAGTCCAACACTGTTCACACACAAGGCTGTGTATGGGACAGCTGTTATGAGAGTTGACTCAGAGTTAACTGGCACATACAAAGAGAAACAGATAAAGAGGAGGGGGTGAAAGCCTCAGTTAAAGCCTCTGACTTCTCATTCATAACTGACCAGAAATAAATAAATAAATAAATACTTCAGTGTCCACACACACAGATCACACTGACAGATACACAGTACACTGGGCCATCTCAGCCTGAATGAGCTAAGAGAGAAGAGATTAATTAACATTTTTATGTAAATGAGGCGTTTGTGTCTAATTATTTCTGTTATTCCAGCAGCAGCAGGCTTTGATGTGCCAGCGGTGGATTTAAATAGAGGGAGATTTCCATCACATCCTCCCTCTGCGTCACAGCCAGGCAGGAGACAGAAACAGCAGAGATTACACACTACACTGGGACACACACATACACACTGTCTCTCAACACGCAAACACACACACACACACCACACACACACACACACACACACACACACACACACACACACACACACACACACACCACACACACACACACACACACACAGAGTTGTTTTACCTCAGAGGAAAAAATCCTCATGCATTTCTGTGTATTTGTTGCCAATGCTCACACTCAAGCGTTCGCATGTTTACAAACCCACATCACCCGCCTCCTTCCCGCTCCTCCCAGTTGAGGCAGTCAAGTGTTGGAGATGCGGAGCTGTTAATTGGCAGTGCGTTCATCAGTGTGTCATCTCTCTGAGGGAGAGGGGGCTCAGTGGCCTGTTTGGTGCTAGTTTACGAGCTGATATTAAAGGCTGTTAAAGTACATAAAGGGGATAAACTTTAACAACCTGAACTTATAGCCAGAAACACAGGCAGCATCATAAAGGGCCAATGTACACCCTGCTCACACTGCACCACCAGGTCAAAGAGTCTACACTAACAATAGGGTATCTGGAGAGACTTAGAGGGAAGCAGGTCTGCTTTATCAAAGCAAGAAGAAACTCTCGAAAAACAAAAAAAGAGCAGATAACCCTGGAAACAGAAGACGTGTGAGCATCAACTGAACTTATTTTGGGTTACTGTACTTATATGTGTATGTGCAATATTTAAGTAGGTAAATTATGTTTAATCACATAGCACCCTTCTAGATAAAACATCACATTTTGTAAAAGAAAAAACAAAGACATTAAATAGGCCTAGAGACAACACATAAAAGTGATAAATAAAATGGGACCAAACTAAATTAAATAGAATTATTAATTATCATAATTAGCACAAAACAAGTAGTGGACAGACAAAGAATAAATAGAAAAACCATCCAAACAACTGTTCAGATATATACGGACTCATGTAGCCTATTTTAACGACTTATCTCACATCCTCATTTTCATAATTACATTTTTCACATGAAGATGGATGTTACAACACAAATACGCACACAAGAATACGGCCCACAAACTGCGGCATTCATTTGCAGTGGTAGTTTGAAATAAACAGTGTGAGAGTTTGTGTAATCTCTGTGGAAAGCTCGTCTCCATGAGATGAAGTTGTTCAGACAAGAGGAGGGAATCTGAACAAACACGTTGGAAAGGGACAAATAGCAAGAGGCCTATGCGGGCGTCATGCAGGCAGTCCAACACTGTTCACACACAAGGCTGTGTATGGGACAGCTGTTATGAGAGTTGACTCAGAGTTAACTGGCACATACAAAGAGAAACAGATAAAGAGGAGGGGGTGAAAGCCTCAGTTAAAGCCTCTGACTTCTCATTCATAACTGACCAGAAATAAATAAATAAATAAATACTTCAGTGTCCACACACACAGATCACACTGACAGATACACAGTACACTGGGCCATCTCAGCCTGAATGAGCTAAGAGAGAAGAGATTAATTAACATTTTTATGTAAATGAGGCGTTTGTGTCTAATTATTTCTGTTATTCCAGCAGCAGCAGGCTTTGATGTGCCAGCGGTGGATTTAAATAGAGGGAGATTTCCATCACATCCTCCCTCTGCGTCACAGCCAGGCAGGAGACAGAAACAGCAGAGATTACACACTACACTGGGACACACACATACACACTGTCTCTCAACACGCAAACACACACACACACACACACACACACACACACACACACACACACACACACACACACACACACACACACACACACACACACACACACACAGAGTTGTTTTACCTCAGAGGAAAAAATCCTCATGCATTTCTGTGTATTTGTTGCCAATGCTCACACTCAAGCGTTCGCATGTTTACAAACCCACATCACCCGCCTCCTTCCCGCTCCTCCCAGTTGAGGCAGTCAAGTGTTGGAGATGCGGAGCTGTTAATTGGCAGTGCGTTCATCAGTGTGTCATCTCTCTGAGGGAGAGGGGGCTCAGTGGCCTGTTTGGTGCTAGTTTACGAGCTGATATTAAAGGCTGTTAAAGTACATAAAGGGGATAAACTTTAACAACCTGAACTTATAGCCAGAAACACAGGCAGCATCATAAAGGGCCAATGTACACCCTGCTCACACTGCACCACCAGGTCAAAGAGTCTACACTAACAATAGGGTATCTGGAGAGACTTAGAGGGAAGCAGGTCTGCTTTATCAAAGCAAGAAGAAACTCTCGAAAAACAAAAAAAGAGCAGATAACCCTGGAAACAGAAGACGTGTGAGCATCAACTGAACTTATTTTCCTTGTACAGTGGAAAAGTTAAAGTTTATAACTCTTCTGCTTTATGAATGCTCTCCATTTACCATTTACTGTGATATAAAACATTTCATTGATAAACCTAACGACACAGAAATGAAGGTTCCGCATTTCAAACATTTACAAATACTGGATTTAATCTGAATTTTGGAAGTACTTGTATTATTGCTACTTGAGTATTTCCATTATATGCTACTTTATACATCACTACATTTTTGAGCCGATTATTGTGCATTTTACACCACTAAAAATGATTTGACAGCTTCAGTTGCTCGTTAGTTTGTACATTTAGATTATTAATACAAAATACAAACAACAAATCAGTGACGGTGTATAATTACAGATTAAACCACCTAGCAGGGGGCGTCGTGTGGCGTAGTGGTCTAAGCAGGCGCCCCATGTGTAGAGGCTACAGTCCTCGCTGCAGTTGGCCCCGGTTCGAGTCCCGCATCGGACGGCCTTTACTGCATGTCATTCCCCCTCTCTCTGCCTCCTCATTTCCTGTCTCTCTCCACTATCCTGTCCAATAAAGGCACAAAAGCCCAAAAAAAATATCTTTATAAACCACCTAGCAGTATAAAAAGATGTTACAGTTATATCCACCTTTACCAGCTGCAACATTAAAGAGATGATTACACATGAATGCATTGATAATCATAATCAAATGACATATAATTATATATAACATACTGAAGCCATTCAGCATAATGACTACTTTATGTATATATGCTAATACTATGTACTTTTACTCAAGTAACATTTTGAATGCAGAACTGTATCAGAATATTTCTACACTGATGTGTCAGGGACAGGTTCAGCTACTTGAGTAAAAGATGTGATAACTTCTTCCTGCATTGTATTTTATTCATTCAGTTATTCATTTTGGCATTATTTCTGTTCAGATTTCTTTTATTTGACTAAAAACTCTAAAACTTTTAAAAATGTTTTTTAAAAGGTGAAAGATGTTTGTTTGCTTCTTGCCTCAATCAACATTCTTGCCAGTGTTGAGCCTGAGGTAGAGATGAGGAGTTAAATGCTATTGTGACCAACCAACATTAATAATGGACAAAAGAATTACACCCAGCATCAAAGTCACTTGTCTTATTCTGATGAAAGTTGGAGGGATGGTGTATTTTGTTGCTGACTGACCCAACAAGTAGCTGTTTCATTCACAGGGTAAAAGGCATTTCTCTTTCTCCCTCTCTCTCTCGCTCACTCATTCTTATCTTAAAATCTCTTTCCTTCCCCATTGGATCTTAGCCAGTAAGGTGATGAATCAGGAGAGTAGAGCGAAAGCTTAAAAGTGGAGACACCCTACAAGACTGTATGACCCCGGTGTGAGGAGGGGCGGGTGGGTGGCGGTTCAGGAGAGTGATGTTGGACTGCTGACAAAGAGGCAGTCTGAGTGAAAAAGAAAGGCAGACATAAAGGAGAAGAAAAAGTGTCTGTGACTGTGGGAGAAAACACATCTGAGAACTGTGTACAAACAGGGATCAGAGAGGCACAGAAATGAGGGTTATTCCTGAAGGGGCTTTTGTGTCTGATCTTACAAGTGTTCCCTCCACGCCGGCTACAATAATGTGAAGGCTTGAAACAAACATTGTGATAACACCAGCACACTGTATCCTGTCACTCTGAGCCTGAGGGAGCCAAAAATACCAGGTATCCCGCTCTTTCACTACTCCTGACACCTGACACCACTTGGTCTCCCCCCCTTTTCCCAGCTTTACGCTCATCCTCATATCACTGTCAGGTACTGTACTGTATTCCTGGGCACACTTACTCACTCACACACACACACACACACACACACACACACACACACACACACACACACACACACACACACACACACACACACACACACACACACACACACACACACACAACACACACACACACACACACACACACACACGTACACAACATCTCCCTCTACACACACACACTGCTGCACGTACCTGCTTGTGCATTTTAACCACATTTTTAAGATATTCGTTCTATTCATAACATCCTGCAATGTTGGGGAGGTTATATTCTCCATTGAATCCACAGATAAGCGCCGCACTTCAATTACATGTAGTGAACCCAGCAGGGCTCTAATCTGCATGTTCGCATATGGATAACTAGCTTCTCTCTCTGTCCAATCTCCCCCCTTTTCTTTTCCGTCTGACACTTCATGTACTGCTGATAGGGATCACTGAGTGTATTATCACGGGGAGTATGGGCTGTGCTATCAAAGTGGGAAGTATTACTGGCAGTCTGTGCATGTGTGTGCGAATGCCATATGGGTGAGTGTTTGTGGGGTTCATAAACAGACAATCCGGCTCTTTTAAACAGCCCAAAAAGCCTTGATCTGGTCACCATCAGTTCCCTGTGGTATTGTCTCTGTAGACTCGCAAACAAAGGTTTATGGTGAGTTCATCTTATTTCCAACCCCCTTCAATGCTTTATAGCTCTGTGTTGTCATATGTTATTTTAGGGGGAATCTGTCTTGTTAAAGGTCTTTGCAATGAAATATCTGCAGAGATTATGTGGGCTTGTTTGATATCACGCGGAGAAAAGACAAACAGGACAGAGTAACACGAATAATGTCTCAAGAGAATACATAATGCAAATAGGAATTCAGATGTGTCAGGTTTTCTTCACGGTGCTCTCTCTCTGGACTGACAGCCTAACTGCTCATTATGTTATATGATCAGCTTTTCTGAATGGTCCATTTTCCATTTCCAGTGTTGAAGTCTGCTCATAGAGGCCATTGATCCAAAGACAAGCTGCCTTGACTGATTGCTGGGAGGAAACACTGGCATTATGGGCATCTGTGTGTGTGTGTGTGTGTGTGTGTGTGTGTGTGTGTGTGTGTGTGTGTGTGTGTGTGTGTGTGTGTGTATGTGATTGAGCGAGAGCAAGAGAGAGAGAGCGAAAGAGAGAGAGAGAGAGAGAGAGAGAGAGAGAGAGGAAAAGTGTGCAAGTGTAGAAGGAGGCAAAGCGGGTATTAGTCTGATGAAGTCATACAGGAAATCAATGTCGTATTGAAAGGAGAAAAATGCCCTGCCCAGGGGTGGTTGCACACGGGCCCGCACACAAACACACATACACACTTAACAATGAGACAAACTATGATGTGCTATGAGCAAAGAGGACGAAAAGCTATATTATACTGAGTTATATGTCAAGTTCAAGTATAATACTAAGGAGCGAGAAAGGCCCAAACAGCCTTTCAGATACTCCCACAAGTCTCAAGTCTTATTTCTACACTGCTGTTGCTTCTGAGTTGCTTATCAATGTTGATGTCTTAGTAAGGGTGTGTGAATACTTCAGACTGTAGGTTTTTCCATATGAGTATTTGTGTGCATTCTGTATTTCAAAAGGCACAGAGTGCATGGCAGGCTACAGGAGAGAAAATGTTTAATATTTTATGGGGCAAAGAGACAGGACCCTATAGATGGATATGAACAGGGTGACTGAAAAAAGAAAAGGAGTACACAGACACAGACACACAGACACACACACACACACACACACACACACAAACCATACTTCATCTTGTTCGCACTAACATACACACATAAACGTACACAGCAGTCCTTCGTAGCCACACTTCTGTTGATCTCCACTCCGACCACATCAATTGTTAATAAAGCCGGAGCCCAGGCTGATTACTAAAGATTATTCCACTGTTTATTCTGATCAATAGAGCATTTCTATTCCTGCAGGCCCTCACAGAGATGTTTGAAGGACCGAGAGGGAGGAAGCAAAGAAGCAAAGACGCTAAGAAAAAGAGGTGGGCCTATGTTTTAATGACTTCAGTCGCAGCAGTGTGTCCGGTGCCTGCTGCAGCTCAGAGGGGAAGTTAGGTAGATCTTAGCCTTGGGCTACAGCTCACGATTCCTACCAGCAACTTCAGGCTCGCAGCCCAGCTTAGACTGGAGTGGATATTAATTTCACTGACCAAGTGGCAGACAGAGGTGCTGCATAAGACCATCAGTCACCAGCCCTAAGCTACTCAGCAGCTATTACTATGGTAATCTATACTCCCGGCCTGTGTGTGTGTGCGTATGTGTCTGTGTGTGCGTATATATTTGAGAATAGACACGTTTTGTGTATACGTGTGCAAGAGGGAGGGAGGAAGACAACACAGAGGGATTGAGCAACTACTATAAGTGTGTTCAACACTCATTAACAGAGACACACAATTACGTAGTCCCACACTTATGTTTCTGTTCAACCGGCATATGATGTTCACAGAGTAATTAATCATAAAAGGCGGAGAGCGGGAGGAGATGAAGAAAGAAGGAGGGGTAGAGGAGGGGGGTTGGAGGGTGGAACAACATTATGAGTCTGGATAATTGTCTAATTTTCCTTCAGAGAGCCCAACGAGGAATTGGAAAACAAACTGCTAGTGCAGTTGCGCTGTTCCACAGCTGGAAGATGAGGACGGCTATCAAAGCGTCCACCATTCATTAGAAGTATAAAAAATTAGAGAAACCAGTCAAGACATTTGTTTAAAATGTATTATTTTCTATTTTGCCGCTAATGACTGGATGTTTAAACTCACCAAAAAGGGCAGGGATTGTTTGTGACCCAAATGCACTGACAGGAAAAGAAAAAAGGATTATACCTGAGAGAGAGATGTGTGGACAAGAATATCATTCACTGTTTTGTTGGTGATAAAAAATAAAAAAAGAAACCTTACTTGCTCAAGCGGAACACATGGAGATAGGAGTATACGCTTCCTGGAAGAGACCCAAGTAGGACACACTCCTACACGTGTGTGTGTGTGCGCATGTGCATGTGTGTGTTTGTATGTGTGTGTGTGTGTGCGTGTGAATTTTTGTACAAACACACATATGTGTATGCATGCACACACAGGCTGTCAGCAGTACAGGAGCACTGGAGGAACAATACAAACGCACAATCACACACGTGGCACAGTCGCAGCATTGTGCAGTTTTATGGGACAAGAAGAAGAATAAGAAATTATTATCATCATGAATCAGAGGTTTTACCACTAAACCCACCATCGCTGGGAGGATAGACAAGACTGAACAGGACGGTTCTGAAAGTGACAAATCAGACAGACAGAGAAAGAGAGACTGGCACTAACTTGTTAGCCTTCCGGTCACCCACATCCAGTTCTGCTAACACTAGCACTTTACTTTAAAGCTCTCTCCTTTCAGCAGGATTAAATAACAAGGTAAAAGTGTGAAAACAACTTAAAGTTACCTGCACTTCAGTAAAAGCTGTTTCTCCCCGCAAAATTAATTGCTTCTTACTGGGGACATTGAGTGCACATGACAGTGAAAGTCAAAGAGGTAGGAAGGCATCGCCTCGGTCCTCCTTTGTTCGGTAAATGACTAAATATTTAATGTTGCAGGGCTCTTAAGATTAAAGGTAACATGTTGTCAGTAATAGTGGAGCTACTTCAAAGGATGTAAATTATGCATTTCTTCCTTTAGCAGAGAAATCAAAGCAGGTAATGAAGATTAAAGTTTGTGGACCTCCATTCTCTCTCTGGTTGAGGAGAAAGGAGGAGAGGAGACGAAGAGAGAGGGAAGAGGACCTGCGTTAGGAAGGTTAATCTATTCGGAGCGTGGGTTATCTGATTAAAGAATCATTGTGCTCATTTAATCTGTTCCAGTGAAGCTGGTGCATGGAGCTGGGAGATAGTGGTGGAGTGGCGGGGCAGGGGCCTAACCACCACTGTCAAGAGGCACTGAAGCCAACCAAAGTGGCAATCAAAGAACTGCATGACTTTAGGGAAGATTAAGAGACGCACCACCCAGCTACGTTACAGCTGTTCTCAGTTCTACTTGTATCTGGAGAGGACAGGTGGGAAACCGTGAGTGTAAAAATAAAAGACGAGTGGAGGAATGAAGGAGCTTCCGTCCAACAGCACAACAGCATCGAAGGAGCAGGTATTAAGCCTCTTCCAAAACATGACATTTCACACAGCCTCACTCCTGTTCCCTTTAACCTTTCCCCCCGTCTGATGTTTCTGTGTACACATGGAGAATATACCGTTTCTGTCAGTCCTGGACATTTTTTTTTTTATCTGCGAAGAGCCGTCCTTACAAGTCCTTCTCTGGGCTATGTTTTACTCCTCCACGCCCCTGCAACACACCAGTTACAGCACAATCCCACTGGCCAGCAGTAGGACTTGACATTTAGAAACACACGTTTTTTCCGTTCTCTAACAATCTGCACTCCTCCATGAGAAATGAAGAAAGAGACAGGAGAGGCTAAAAGGAGAAGAGAGGCGCTTAGCCCCGTCTTCACACCCATCCGCCGTGCGCCAGCTATCATTTAGGCTATCCCACAATGCACCTCCCACAGGCCCCAACAGAGGAGTCAGGCCCATTAGCCTAGCGACGAGAGCGCTAATCGTCACATTCCATTACAGCCAATGGCAGCGTGGTGATTCTAATGCCCATTTGGAAGAAGTCACACAAGGGCCGACATTGCGTCACCAGAGCAAAAGGAAGACACAAACCAAAGAGTGACTTTGAGGTGACAGAGGATTGGCAAGAAGAAAATCAAAATTATTATTTGAGTGTGTGAGTCATTAACTGTATTCTTTATGATTTCTGTTGAAGACACTTCGAGATCAATATCAGCATTTCCACTTACACCCACCCCCTGGATCCAACCCAGCACAAGTACAACTCTCTACAGTGTATTACTGTACAAACAGCACTCCTGTGAAGCTGAGACAGTGTCGAGAGAAGCACAAATGCAAAGTGAACAAAGCCCAGCGTTATTCTATTGGAATCAGATTCCTCTTTAACTGAACATAGACTCATCGATCACCGTGAAACTACACGAGAGCAGCTTCCAAATGAAGGAAGGTGTGAGAGAGAAGGAGAGAAAGAGACAGAGAGAGAGAGATAGAGAGAGAGAGAGAGCAAAAAGGGGTAAATAACATCTTCATCTCCACTTGTGTCTGCAGCAGCCAGTAAGTCAGGCATCATTAATCCAGTGAGGAGCCTCATCCGTTGTGTATTGGTTCATTTTACAACACTATAGTACTGTCTAAATATTGACAGAGCTTTGCTGTCTGGGCTATTGACTGTCATCAGAATGCTCCCCTTCAGAGCCGAGTGTAAAAAGGAACTGTGAGGATCTGATGTGTGTGTGTGCGTGCGTGTGTGCATATAGGAGAGCGAGTCAGAGAACTTGACTACACAGAGTGCTGCCTTCACATGGGCAGCACATGTAACAGCACGGGTTAGAGCCCACAGAGAGAACACACACACAGCGCACAATCATTCAAAAACAAACTTGAGACCCATGTATGTATTGTGGGCAGACACACACACAAACGTACGCACTCAATCGCAGGGGCACAAAGAAGGACTGTAGCTTTTCGCAACTTGGCTGTCCTCTAAAATTCACTCACCTCAAATGATTTCTATGCAAATAGAGCGGCGGAGAAAAATGCAGCAGCTGAATTAAATCCAAAACACATTTGGTCAAAAATCAATTCCCCTGGTCCTCCCCTCATCCACACAGACAGCCTACTCTCCACTCTCCCTATCCCACAGCACACAGCCCTGGACCGCTGATAAATATTCATTTTTTTTATATTTATGTTACAGAAAAAAGCTGCGATGGGCAAAATAGGAAAGCCTCCCCAACAAAGCCCTGTGCAACACACACCCACGCACACACAAACATGAGAACACGCTAAAAGATAGACTCAGTTTACACATAATCAGATAACGGCAGTAATGCAGTTCCACACATGGATCATTTAATGGGGAATAAATAAAACTAGATTTACATTATGGTTGAACTGTGTTACACTTTGAACAGATTGGATATAGTGTGTGAAAGCAGCTTTCTGACCTCTGTGCACACACGGCGCTTTTACAGTCCTTCTACTGCTTTCTACGACGTGTGCCAGAATGACCACAACTCTCCTAACAGCACTTGAACATTCTCTCTTTCCAAAAAGAGATGGTAATTATTTGACAAATCACTGCCTCTTTTAAGTGCCAGATGAAAGAGTGTAAATGGGGGGAAATACGCAGGAAATAAAATAAAATTCATTTTTTTTTCCGTTTCTCAGTTAAGTGGCCGAAGAGGGAGAACGGGAGATATTTAATGTTGCTTAAATATGCAGTGTGATTCCACCCGCTGATTAAATTATAGCAGATGAGATCTTCTGTTGGCTGGAAACTTGAAAAAGTCCAGAGCTGTTTAAAAATGCATCAAACATGCTGTTGGATTAGCTCTCTGTCTCGGCCTTTCAATGTCTCGCTGAGGAGAGAGAGGGGAGGACCAGGCCATGCAGAGGGGGAAGGAGAGGGAGGGGAGGAGAAGAGGAGAGAAGACAGAATAAACTCTTTCACAAATGAGACTAATGGGTGTGTGTCTGACAGAAAACAAATATGATAATGAAGAAGTCAAAGCACACTTAATAATGAAACGAATGGAAAAGGAATTATTTAAATTAAGTCAGCCCGCTGAAAAATGTGACAAAGCATCTGTGTGTGTGTGTGTGTGTGTGTGTGTGTGTGTGTGTGTTGGTGCGCGCGTGTGTGAGGGTATTAATTAGTGTGTTTGCCAAATGGTCCAAGTGAGAGCCCACTGGGTCCTGTGCTCTGCACTTTTTGCCCTCTTCCTCCACTCTTCCTGCTCTCTCTTTCTCTTCCTCTCCAGAGCCAAGATGTGCATATGTTTTGGGCTGCTTTACTTTCTCCGCTCATAATTGGGCTGAACCGCAGGGAGCCCTCATCCACTGGGACAACACTGTAAACATGAGTTTACTCTCTCTATCTCTTTCTCTCTAGGTGGGAGAGCAGCTCTCAGCTCTCTCCCTCTCTCTTCCTTTCTCTCACTCCCGCACACACACGCACCAGCTGCAAACACAATATAGCGAACTGATCAAACAAATAAACTACCAGCCAAGACGACAAGAAAAGGGGCTTTACTCCAACCTTCTATTTCCAGCGATGAACAAAGAAACACAAACTGCTCAGAGCGCTGCTCCCGCTCAGTCAATGACAGAACAAAATAAATAAATAATTGAGCGCAAGAGAAACTGTTTGAAGAGTCAGAGGCTTCTAGCTCACCACATTGCATCAGAGGGCCAGTAGACATAGAGTACTTTCCTGCAGAGACGGGTAATGAAGGCGGGTGGGAAGTTATTCATAAGAATCTGACCGTGTAAGCACTTGTGTAGAGACATGATGTTTAATTTGTAGTTTGAGCAAAAGAAGTTTTCAAGTCCAGCTGCAAATACGGCACAATAATGTCACACTTGAGTGGGCAAACAGGTCAAACCAGCTCCATTGTGCTCGTTCAGGAACAGCCAAAATGCAGCGCGGGGACTCCGGCACGCCGAGGGTTAACAGATTGAATGAGCTTTGGAGCGGTAATAGGTTGTCAAAAAATGTGCCGCTTATCTTATATAGCATACTTCCATAATTTAGATGCTGTTTGCATGTCTGTGTGTGTATGTT
Organism: Seriola aureovittata; assembly: GCF_021018895.1. Classification (NCBI taxonomy): domain Eukaryota; kingdom Metazoa; phylum Chordata; class Actinopteri; order Carangiformes; family Carangidae; genus Seriola; species Seriola aureovittata. Next base: position 16,143,316 of record NC_079373.1, read on the forward strand.
TTCGTTTGTTTGTGCATGTGCACTGTGTGTGTGTATTGGCAGGGTGTAAGCATGTGCCTTCCCTGTCTATATATATATATGTGTGTGTGTGTGTGTGTGTGTGTGTGTGTCTATCTGTGCGTGCACATACTGTATGTGTGCAGACATGCTCCTGAGTTCAGAGGCACTGACAGCTTTGACAGCTATACCTGCCAATGGCCAGATCCCGGCGATAACCCTTGCTGTCGCCACAAAGCCGATAGAAAGGCTCCAATTTCCCCCCCAGACACTGGGCCAGTCTGTGGAGGCAGCAGGGGGGGTAGAGAGACAACCTCCAACCATTCTCCACAATACACTCTCCTCATTCCACCCCACTAACACATGAATGGGGATCCAATTGATTCTTTTTCACCCTAGTCCATTTTCCCACCCAGCCTGACACAGAGAGAGGATTTTGTGCTCATCTGCCCTTCCTTGTGTACTTCATATCGGGGAGAAGACTTATAGAAAGGGAAGGTAAAAAGGGGGGATCTTTATCAGAAAGCGAATTAACGCTCAAAGTGCTCCATTTGGAAGGTATATCAGGCCAATCCATTAAAAGGGCCTTCAGAAAAGAGCCGGTGCGGAGGACACCTTGAGAATGAACAGAAGACCTTGCTGAAACAGCACTCTTCACACACAGGAGGGGAGAGAGGGAGAGAGGGAGAGCGAGAGAGAGAGTGAGAGAGTGAGAGAAGACAGGGGTTTGTGCCACGTGGGCCTGCATAATCACCTGCTAAATAAGGGTTATACTTGTTACCTGAAGAAGACAGAAATTACCTGCATACTGTAAATGACTAATGAATAATTGACCAAAACTCCTCAGTGAAAAACTGAAGAAAAAAATTCAAAAAATGAAATTTAAACCTTTTTGTCTTTAAGATTTCTCTCATTATTTTCTATCAATCTTAGACGTCGTCAAAACAAAAAAAACAAAAAAAAACTTTTGTTCCCATTTCCAGAATACATTCTCTCTGTCACACACACTGGCCTTTGTGCATTTTCTCTGTCTTACACCATCGCAAACACGCGTGCGCACACACACGTGCACACACACCTGCTCCGACAGTGACTTCCATTAATCTTCTCCCAGGCCCTGTCCTCTGCGGGCTGACCCAGGTAAGGGAGGGGGAGGCTGGGGTCAGAGGCTAGAGGAGTGCCCCCGTCTGGATGGGGGCCTTGTGAACATTAGCCCCTGGCCAGTGGGGTGGCGGCAGTGGAAGGACCACCCCATACTGACTGCAGGAGGTCAGCGATTAGAAAAAGAAAAGTGATTTCTGAGAGAATGTGAATGTGGAAGTCGCCATAGACGAATGAATTTAACTATCTGCATTTTTGATGAGAAAAAAAAAAAAAAGAAGAGCACGTTCCCTTAAATTAAACTGCTTTGCATCCTACAATCTTGCCATTTGTGCGTCTTTCATTTTCTATGCATGACGATGCAGCATGCAGTCTCAAATAAATGCAATATGGTGCCCAACTTAGCTTGTACATCCAAAAGGCCATGAGGGTTAGCAAGGGTCTGCGTGGCATAAATTTAGAGGACAGCCCATGTCTGCAAGGACTGTCAGTGTGCAGCCAAAAAGTTGGGACTTAATATTTCTATTATACTATAATATAACTGCACTCCTTGCCTACAGTAGGCCTATATCAAAACCAGTAAAGTTCACTTTAGGTAAGATGTGTTTGGCAGGTGAACAGCTCTGCATTAAGCCTTACATCACCTGTCCTTCGACCGTCTCCTATACTTCTTTGTATGACCTTCTACACTGTGGAACATTTGTGTCACTAAGGTTTGCAAACAACTGGAAGCTTCTCTTCATCCCAAACATTAACAACAATTCAAAATGCACTTCAGATTGTTGATTTACCTGAGAAATGCTGCTTAATAAATGAACCATTGGAGCTAAGCAATCCTTTTTTTTTTACCAGACTTTACTCATGTGACTCATTAATCACATGTTTTATTGAAAGTGTTTATATGTGCTGCTCTGTGCTTCATTTGGTCACAGCACAGGTTTCAGTGTTTTAAAGGAGCATAATGAAATGATTCTGACAGCTACTGTATCTACAGATAGATGGTTTACAATCAACAAAGGAACACAAATGGATCATGCTTCATATGGCAGTTACTGATCATTTATAAGATGTATTGATTGGCCTTGATTCACATCCTGCAGATCAGATTTGCGACACTCCTACTCATTTGTTTATAGTAATAATGTATTAAGATCCAATACAAAGACAAGGTCTGGATAAACAGACACAGTGAGTCACAATGAATATCATAAACTGTAAAAAACAGCATGACAACATTCCACTTATGGTGACGGGGAAGACGTGGTTTTGGCTCGTACAGATCCAGTCTGCGCCACCGTGCACATAACCCCACAGCTGACCTCATCCCAGCCTGCTGATGGGAGAAGAAAAGAGACCTAGCCCCAGGGGTGAGTCTGCCTTTTTTGTGCCTACCCTCCCCATCTGCTCTGCAGGGGAAGAAGAGCCTGAACAAGCAGCCCCTCTGTCTGGAGCACCTACTAAGAACAGAGACTCAACTCTTTGCCTGGCATTATCAAACTGTTCAATGAACAGGGAGCAAACACAGAAGTTACAGAAAGTGAGTGTGTAAAGAAAAGAGACAAGCAGAGGGAAGAAGAAGAGCCAGAAGAAAGAAGACTCATTTGTATTAGCGTACATACACAAGCCCACACAGAATAGGTCGGAGTGGATGACAGGTCATCAACGAGTGTTTTATCAAACAGAAAAGTCTCTTTTCTCTACACAACCGCTCTTCACTCCTTCCCTTTCATTCTGTCATCCTACATTCTTATAGCCGCTGCAAGGTGTTGATGATCCTAATGACTGTGATGATGATGATGATGATGATGATAATGATGATGATGATGATGATGATGATGATGATGATGATTGCCTGTGGTCTGTGTTCGTTGTGTCATTCTTTGGGCCTTTTAAGCCTCGTGTCCTTTTAATCCAGGTTCAATTCCAGAAGTAAAAAGCTAGACAATATTTTTTTTTTTTTTAAAGCACATAAAAACTTAAAATCACGCACTCATCTATTCCTAACTACTACATCCCCTCCCACCTATACCCCCTCACAAACACACACACACAGACTTGAAAGTGTCTGATATGCGAGGCGTGTTGATCCTGTTTATAATGGCAAGTTTCCTGGTGTAAGCCGTTGGCCTCCCCTGGCGTTGGTCTCCCTCTTCTCTCCAGCCCCTCATCTCTAATGCATGAGCCAGCCAGAGAGACCGCAGAGGCCAAAGAACGAGCGAAAGGGGAGAGCGAGGGAGCGAGAGCGGACGGAGGGAGAGGCTAACCCTGGCACTGCGGCGCAACACTTTCATATTCTAATAAACCCAACATGAATACACGCATACACTGAAAGGGAGGAAATTGCATTTCTAAAAGTCTCTCTGTATCAAAGGGCATTCCGCTGAACATCCCTCACGCACACACAGACACACACAAACATGCAGTCCGGCATTTTCCCAACCAGGAAAAAAATGGACTGACACAAACATACACACACACACGCGCACACACACACACACACGCACACACACACACACACAAGGAAGGCTCAGAGGGATTACAGTCTGCTGACGACAGCAGTTGAATACACACACAGGCATAAAAACACAGAAAAACTTCTTAAGAGAAGTTCTGTTTGAGGAAGTTCTAACTGGATGTCAGATGTATGGAAACAGTGGAAAGCAGTTTCTTTAATCATATGCGTGATTAGCGAAATCATCGTAATACATCACTGAGAGCATGTGAAAAACACGTGATAGGTAACAGAAAGAGAAAGAGAGGGAGACAAAAAGCGGATCGAAGGGCACAGATCTGGAGCAGAGAGGCAAACATTGTGCAAAACACGTACGCCCAACTCCAACTCAAATGGGTGCCTCATTTCTGGCCTCATCTCCTTTCGAGCAAGCCATTTAACTGCAGGCCGCTGATACCCATCCCTCCTTTCACAAGAGTTAATATCCCATTCTCCCTCCTCCTCTCTGCTGGTGTGTGATGGAGTCTCAGTGACAGCCTGTAATGCAGGCCTGTATGCATTGATTATATGACACCCTCTATTCAGGTGTGCTATTAAAGTTCCCCTCCTCTCTTCCTTTCTGCTCTGCCAATGGAATAATGTCCAATAATAAGAGGAGCAGGTGACTGGAGCCGAGGCAAGAACCAGACTGGCCCAGACGGAGACACTAGCTCCCTGGGCAGGACTAGATGAAGATACGCCCATGTTATTCACCCCAACACCGTAAGCCATGAAGGAACAGGGTGGGGGAATGCATAATTGCATTTAAATTACATGAAGGATGCTTTGACTACCCCCTTGTCTGGCTGCCACTTCCCCCTGCATATTTGCACCCATGTAAAATCAACCCATCCCACCTTCTGTAGCTCCCCTCCCCCTACACTCAGTAAGGACGCCTTCATGTCCGTCCCACATGCGAGCGTACAACAATACAGGACACAGAGAATGTGCCTTTAATTAGTGTTCATTAATGAGTGAAAGTTAAAGGTTGTGTAAACGAGATCTGAAACAATAATATAGCAGCAAAAAAATATTTTCTACGTGAAGATATAGTGGAGTAACACATGTGCGTGTGCACGTTAGTGCATTTGAGTCCCTCCTGTTAAACTGTTGGCACTCCCTACGTTTAGGAAAGCACAAGGAATCCCCACTGGTGAGATCGCAAAGTGCAGTACGCCGTGTTCAGGTAAAAGCAAACCCTCAAGAACTGCTTTCACTGAACAAACCATGTTTTTCATCTAAAAAGGCCTCAGATGAAGAAATAAATAAAACCAAAGCACAAGCAGTGGCCATGGGGACTACCAGCTTAAATCCCAGTCGGTTGGTGGACCGTCAAAACATCCATAAAGTTTATTAAGTTTTTACCGGCTCCGTCAGTGTCATTTGTGTGGCGGGTCCCAGTAAATAAGTCCAAGGCGGAATTTCGGTGGTCGATGTATTTCAGTGAAAAATAGAGCGCTGGAGCCCAGGACGTCTTACGCGGAGAATGTTTATTTAAGCTTGGCCAAAGAGAAAGGAATCATCGATACAGTCTCCTGTGTATGATGCCACCTCAAATCTGAAGCAGGAACCCCTGTGGTTAGTCTTTATACACTAAGAAAGATTACTTCAGATAGCTTACATTCCAAAATTGGTCAGGGAAGTGTGAAAAGACTATTGGTCCATTATCAATAAACAAAAGGAGAGACGAGATCATTCCCGCCCAGGTGCTGATTCTCAGAACACCCAGCCACTTGTTACTGACCATCCAAGGTCTTTTGTTATCAACCCTGGCACCAACAGTATCAGCAGAAAACCACAGCTGCGTCTGGAGGAGCCATCCGAGCGTATCAAAGCCTGTAAGATTTAATGCACTAGCTGTGGCACAGCCAACCCTGAGTCAGTCATTCAATAGGTGGACAAGAGAAAATTCCATCACAACTTGCTGTTACCCATTTTATGAATTTGTTCGACAAATGTTGCTTTTGCTAGTCGGCTTACTGCCAGCATTGCCGTGGAGCATGTCACAGGTGACTTTATTCAGTTGTGCTTCTTTCCGCTTTCACGGGGCTTTGTAACAACCTTGCTGACTGAGAATGTGAAAGGAACGGGGAAAGTATTTTCTTGAAACGTGGTTGATAAAGAACAATCTAATCAAAATAAATGTATAACATCAATTACATGATGCAACAAGCAATAGAAACACAGGAAACTACAACTGCAATCATCTTTAAAACAATGTAGATCATACAAACCCCTTTCCCACCTGTACTAGACTAAGATTAATCTTTGTGTTTATGCAAAGCAGTGCATAAGGATTAAAGAAGGAAGCTAAACCTGCTCCAGTCCCCAGTGTAACTTAGCAAGTGCATTAAACCCTCAACTAGACACAATTACAACACCAAAAACAAGGGGCACTGCGGCGAGCCACTAACACAAACACAGCTGCTTCTAGTGACAGAATTAGTTGCATTTTGCAGCAGCCACAACACAAAATGGAAACTTTTATTGGGCAAGTGAGACTGGTACGGGAACAGCCAGTCACACAAAAGAAGCCAGCGTTACATTACAGACAGCAGCACAGTCAGCCATGGCAGACCTGCGCAGGAGGCACAACACACTAGGACCAAATATCAGTGTTTTTGTTCAATGTATCGATGCACAATCCCTTACTGAGCACATTACTTTGGCAAGACCAAAAATGAGTATAAAATAACTTATATTAGTTACATAAAATTGACCGATCTAGCAAAGAAATAATGTTTTCAATATGATTGAATCATTTTAGAAATATTATTTAATTGCATTTTTCCAAACTATAATAGCAATATTATGGGTTAGCCAATGACTCCTATCACAAGTTTAGACAAACAGATTTGTGTATTAGTATGAGATTTCTACATTAAATGAAATACAAAATTTCTGAATCTGACTAGAAATGTATATTTTATGTATCTTGTAGGTTGGGTTGTAGGTTGGTGCACAAACCCTACATAGTAACTAAAATCAGGTCATATACCAGCTGTACCAAGCCTCAGACAGACAACATCTTTAAGCCTTGTGCTCTCACCCACACAGTATTCCTGCTGTATAGCACAGCGGTCTACCTTCACCATCTCTGCCTTCTCTTTCTGTCTTACTGGGGAGCTCCAGGCCCAGAATAGAGCTCAGAGCTCAGAGCTCTGTGGTTTACATAAACCACAATACCTTCAGCTTGGAGGGGGGGGGGGGGGGAAGACACAAGCATCTGTTTTTGTTTGCATTTTATTCCAAAACATAAAATTGAATCAATCTTTTAATACTCTGGATTGTATAAACATGGGAGAGAACTGCTTGAATAAATATTAAGAATGAAAATGGATTTCTCGCCGACGACTATTATCTATGTGGTTCATTTATGAATACCACGGCTGGTGCCAAAATAGGCAAGACATAGAAATACAGAGATAATGTGTTTAGGCTTTTTCCATTTCCTTCTTTTTAAGTGAAAGAATAAATATTAGGATTTACATCACATTTACATTTTTATCAAAATCAAGTTGGGTGCCACTAAACCTGTATGCACCGTTTTCATCTGTGGTTGCCAGGACAACAGTGACAATAACAAGAGCAACATGACACTGACATCTTAAACAGGAAAATCATTAAAAGTAACATGAGAGGCCAGATGATGCTGTCAGTGCCACAGTCAGTCTGTGACTGATAAACACCACGCTGGATCCATAAATAGACTGATAGCTCTTTCACTGCTCCCACTACAATGCACTCAGTCAGGACAGTCAGTGGGTGCTTTTGTAAAAATGATAGATAAAATCCTCTCAATCTCAGAGAGCCGTAATAATGGTGCGCAATATCAGACACAGGGTGAGATGCAAACATACACACACAAACACAGAACACACACCTGAACATATCCCGGAGCCATCTATCGCTGGCCACACAACACCCACTGACACTTAACTACTTCTCATGCACACATATATTCATAAGGTATTATGCAGAATAACAGTTTTATGTATTTTAAATGGCATTCATTTACGAACACTGTGGCTAGCCATCACATGGCAGGGCTATTTTATCTCCTCTTAATGTAGATCAGTCTTCTTGGGTGAGATGGAGAGGGAGGTCCAGGACATTAGGGAAGTTGGATCTGTCTTCAGCCACTGATTAAACACTGGGCCGGGGTGAAGGAACAGAAAGGGATCGCATCATTTGGAACTGATGCACAAATGCATGATGGAACCATCACATGAATGCAGTGCCTCCATTAATATCCTTTGAGTGTGAGGATTCTAGATAACAAGAAGCATTTTCCATCCATATTTCTTACCTCCGATTTTTACAAGCAGCGCTCTGGTTATTACCGCACACTGCACAGAGTGAAACAAACTTCACACAACCGCCCTGAGAACCACAGCAGATCCTCCACAGCCAGGGAGATGACTTTCTATAGTCTGTGCACGCTCCAGTGTGTGTGTATGTATGTGTGTGACAGGTTTATAGGAGTCATTTATCCTGCTCAGCGGGCTAGTGTAGTGCGGAATGGTGGCCTGAGTGCCAGGCGTAGCTTATTGTTGTGTAGCCTTTATGGGCTACATTAAGTACAGCTGAGTGAGAGGGAAACATACAGTACAATACCCTGAGCTCACACATGTCATACACACAGAGATTAACTACCTCCCTGGGCCCAGGGCAGGCCTACATCCACTCAGCACAAGACCCTGGCACACTCCCTCCAACTTCAGACATGGGTGAAGGTATGTGAGTGTGTGAGCATCTATGGATAGGCCCTGAGAGTAATTACAAAAAATTCAAAAAGTTCAGTTGGCATCTGGAGAAATGACCAAAGGATTGAGCCTTGAGACACAAAGAATCTCACGTATCACTAATACTGGTCATGATCAAGATTACAGAGGCTGATTTTGCTCTACAGTGGACCAGGCAGTGTTTCAGTTAGAAGCACCGCAATCCAGATGGAGAGAGATCAGAGCAGGTCATTAAAAAGCCTCTCTCTCTCCACTCCTCTGATCAATCTGAGCAATAAAAACAGCATGGATTACACATCACCACTGGACTGCTCATTATTGGCTTTGTTGTTTAAAAAAAAGCACAGATACAAATATGCGCGCACACACACACACACAAACAGACACACACACAAACAGAAATACACGTGTGCACTTGTTCGCAGACACACTGGCACAGAAACGGGTCCGACAGTCAGGCAATTTGAAAAGCATTTTTTTTCTCTCACTTACCCACTTGTAACCCCCCCCCCAGCCCAACCCACCCCCCAGTGTGTCTGCTTTTTTGAAAGCTTCATAAGCGTCGCCTCTTCAACTGTGTTCCACTGTGTAAAAATAGAGGCCATTATATTGCCTAATGCCTACCTGCCAGCCCTCTATGCTCCCTCCTGTACATGAAGGCTTTTACATGATGAGGTGGCTGACATGTTCCACACACATCATCCATTACCATATGTACACTGGATGAGTCTCAGCCTGCGCAACTTATACTAATGCATGTTTGGTATGGCCTGTGGGGGCGGGAGACATGCACGCACATGTACGCACATGCACACACACACACATAAGACACTTGAACAAAGAGATGCGCAAACTCTCTCCCATACAAATGTAATGGCAGCACTGTGATACGCCACTTGTATTAACAGCAGGATGCTTTTAAAGTAAATAAAAACATTATGGCTGGCTTTCTGGGTGAGGCTAGGTCTTGTTTCTCAGAGGCGTGTGTGTGTGCGTGTGCGTGTGTTTGTGCGGGTGTGTGTGTGTGCAGCTAGAAGAGGAGGGCAATCCTCTGCGCTGGGGCGGCAGTTCTCCTCTAATTGCCCCTCTAGGTGCCTGTGTGCTGGAGAGCTGAGCTGAGGGTAAACACAGATCTAGAGATGATTAATAGCCAGAGGTCAGGGCGGAGCACAAACAGACAGAGAGGCTGAGACCTCACTCCAGCCTACCGCAACCATCCAAATCTACACACAAACACACACATTGCACGCCAGGAAACTCTTTTTTATCTCTAGATGCGTTCACGCCTCCACACAAAAAAATCCAGAAAGATCTATCGTTGGATTCCTCTCAGCAGAACGGTGGAGAGGTTGGAGATAAACGAAGATGTAGACAGAGAAGGTCAGTCAGGGGTAAGGGTGAAAAGGAAAGTTGAAGGGTGAAGGGGAAGGGTGAGGGTCATGGCGTCGGCCCACAGCAGAAGTCCTTAACAAGCCATGATCAATACATGACCAGGAAACCCCGAGCTCCCGTTTCTTCTGCATCCCGATGCAGCTGTAGGTGGTCTCCCAAAGATTCTACACTACAGCGGAGAGAGACACACATCCTGCTTCTATTACCTGCCCACTTTGTCTTCTCTGTCCCCTGACAAACACAAACAATCACACACACACACGGTCCTCTCTTCCCTACGGTTCATCCAATACACACATTTCTATCTCTCGCTGCAATCTGCACACAACAACACACACGCAGCGCAGCAAATCCCCAGCTGAATGGAGTCAGGTTGGGCGGCCCTTCATTTTTCATGCAAACGGTAATTTAGTGAGACTGCCTATTGATTGAATGCCGCTTGTCTCCCAAACAATGCTACTTCAATCAGCGGCCCGTGGGGGGGAGGGGCAGGGGGGGAGGGAGGAGATGGAGGGGAGGAGGGGAGAGAGGAGGGAGGGCTGCTGATAGCTGCAGTGACTGATTTAAGAGATGGATAAAAAGCAGATACGTCCCCCGCCCCTGTACTGATTAATGACAGTGGCCAGAGCAGCCCTGGACTATGCATCATGATTTAACCACCAGCCCCTCATCTAAAGATTAGCGTGCATGCACGCACACACACACTGTGAAAGCACCCACACACACACACAGTGCGTACTGTACCACACAGAGAGCCAAGACACGGAAGGTGTGAAAGGAGGAAAGGGAAGTGAGGCCGTGAGAAAGACAAGCGAAAGGATAATGCAGGCAAATACTGTCAGTTGGTTTTATTTAATATACAGCGGCAGAAATGTGCCTTTCAAAAACTAAACTCCTGGATATACAAGAGACAAATAATGAGCCAGATGTTTCCAGTACAGTCAAGTAACATCACACAGTCTGCAAGGAGTAACTGTTTACGAACCAGTGTCATTTTCTTGCCAGTCATGCAGCCAGTTGTGTGCACAGTCAGCCGGACAAGGCAGAGAGTTCAGGGATGAGAGTGCAGGTGTATGTTGCTTTGGTAAGAGATGTGTTACTAAGACAGCAGGGACGTCGGCTACAGTGGGCTCTCACACTACTTGAAAAACCAGCTGAGGATAATTTCAATTAGTGATTAATCTGCCATTTTTTTCTCTTGATTAACAGCTTAATCATCTGATCTATAAAATGTCAGAAAACAGTGAAGAATGTCCATCCGAGTTGCTCATGTCCAAGATCTTCAAATGTCTTGTTTTGTCCACACAGGTTAAAATCCAAAGATATACATCTTAAAATGATCATGATTAAGCTCTACAGAAGCGATCAGTGCCCGTGTGGGATAATCATACACACATTGGTCAGACATTGTGGCATTTACCACTAAACTCTGGAACTGCATTTAAAAAAAACATAATGTTATACAACTGCCTGAGACTTACAGAGTTTCAGCACCAATTGATGCAGATAAGACAGACTATGATCTTACTAATTAAGGATTTTTTTTTGAGAAATTTTCAGGATGCTCCAGTAGGAATTAGAATGTAATGAGGTTAAATCAAAAGCAGAAGATATTTCAGCTCATGGCAATATATAAAAAACAAACATCTAAAAAAACAAAAAGAAGAACAGTCCAACAGGACAACTCTGTATTTATTTTTAACAGATGTAAACTAATAAGGTTTGATGTAAAATACAGCACAAATAAATTGTGCTGTGGCGAGAGCACGTTCTCCCTGCTGCAGAACTTGGTCTTTATCCTTACACTTTATCACCTCATACAGAAAGCCACAAGCAAAGTCTGACTATTGCTTTCCTTCACCATACCACCAAAAACCTAAAGGTACTATGACTAGGGATATCACTGGGAAAAAAATTCTGTGATGACCTTTAACACCTTTTTTATTCTAAAATGAGACTATTCAGTCTTTTTTGAAATTAAGGAATATGTCATGTACAGCATGTATAACGAAGTCCAGCTTCAGCCCAATCAACCCTAGTCTTACTTGTTCCCAGTCTAATCCAACCTGGAGAAACCAAACAATGAGTCTGATGTCACAGTGTGCTCAAGTGCAGTGCAGAAACCTACAGCGCAATGTAAAGTTGTGTGAGGGGAAAACACTGACTGGAGGATTGTAGCCCCTCCCCTGCGGCTGCTAAAATATTCATCAGACTCCCTGAGAGCATGTCTGCTAATAGTTATACATGGAGCAGGAGAAAGAAGTGAGAAGGAGGAGAAGAGCAGAGGGGTGGGAGCGAGGCAAGAGGAGGAGAAATTGGGGAGATGAGCGATGCTCCCTGTGTGCATGTCAGCTAATAGTCAAACATGAAGCGCTAGGAGGGAGGGGAAAAAAACAAGAGAAGAAAGAGAGGGAAGTGAGGAGAGGAGGTTGTTTAAATAGTCTGTGACTGGAATCACAGGGGATGGACCACATAAAAAAGCAAAAGGGAGGAAGGGAGAGAGACAGAGGGAGGAAGGGAGAAAAAGAAGGAGATGGAAAAAGAGAGATAAAGATTGAGAGGGAGTAATCACTCCTTTTCCTCCTCCCCTGCCATCACTCGCCCCTCTGAGCTGCATTTCAGATTGATTAAAAGCCCCTCTTGTAATTGTCAGATCTTGTAGGAACCATCTCTGCATTTGACTGTGTGTTTATATGTGTGTGAGGGAGGGGGGGGGTCATCTGTGTGAGCAGGGCAGAAGAGAAACCCAATTTCAATCACGTCTGCCAGCGTAACAGTAGTCACTTCAATAGCTAGCAGTCGCTACCACATCAATCAGAGCTCCCACTCAAGCTAAGAAACATTGTTGGTGTTGTTTTGTCTTTACAAACAGCAGCCCAAGTGGCCGAGGTCTATTTCTGTCTCCTACTGATGGAAAAAAAAAAAAAAAACATACATGCGCATGAACACACACACAAACACACACCGTCATTTCTCCAGTCATTAAAATGAGAAACGGCCAACGGTGTAGGAGCTGTTGAGATACCATTAAGAAATGGAGACAAATGCAGTGGATCCCAGCCTGCTATGGCAACCTCACTACAGTAAATCAGACAGTGACGAATATTACTGAGACCAGGCTGCATGCATATGTACACACAAATACACACGACACACGTGCACACACTCATCCGCACACAAACTGTGCAAACAATCTGCGAGGCACCTTCCAAAACAGCTCCTTCAGTGGATTAATGAGTAATTATCCTAATTAAATGTTTCCTGATCATCCATTATGATATATGGATGATTATTATGTTCAGAGATGATTAAATGATAGTATAACAGAGCAGTCTGATATCATTTCAAAGAATTAATGAGCGTTTGTACAGAAGAACCATGTGAAAATACGGCACAAATTAAAGATTGAATTAACTTTCATTTAATCAATTCAGGACTAATCGGGAGCTGCAGTAACAGAAAACTTTTTGCTATTTAATCACAGGTGGAAATGGATGGTTGCTCAGTTTTTTGTTTGTTTGTTTGTTTGTTTGTTTGTTTGTTTGTTTGTTTTTAATGCAGAAGGCTCAAAGAAAAAGTCCAAAAAGTAAAAAAATGAAAACAAGTGCATGCTGTGTGCCAAACAGACCTTTTGCGGGCTTTTAACCAAATCAATATATCAAACACAGTGCAATTTAGCCGACAGTGACTATAACCCAGAACCAGAAAACAACATTCCACTAAAACCACTCCAAAGCAGACTGTGCGACTGTTGGCGGTGTTGGATATTGGTAATTTGTGTGTGTGTTTTTCTCAATGAGAAAATTAACGCTCACGTGATTCTTTTGATCCTCTGAAGACATATCTGCTCTTATGACCAGCTGATCGTGTTACTTAGCCTAATGTAAACCAATAAACAAGGCGAACCTTGTAAGCGGGATCGATGCTTATTTAAAAGCTCATTGATTAACAGTTGTGATTATTGATCATGCCATGTGGCCCAGACAGAACCGACAGATCTGATAGGTCAGGGTCCAGATTCACACAGACAGACAGACAGACAGACAGACAGACAGACAGACAGACAGACAGACAGACAGACACAGGACAGACAGATGGACAAAAGAGAGAGGAGTGAAAGTTGGCAGGCAGAGAGTCTGAAAGACAGATACAAACACACACACACACACACACACACACACACACACACACACTGATGCAGCTCCTCTTCTCAATCATGTACTAACTTGAAGAGATTATTTGGAGTATCAACTTATTATCTGTACAGCACTTGAACCTCTTCAATATTTTGCCCTAACCCCTATCTCGTGCTCCGCCGCCTGATTCACTTCTGCATACAGTTCACGGTGCAGAGCAGAGTGGTTGCATGTGAAGGAGATAGTAAGCAGTAATATTCAATTATTGTATGCACAGCGTCCCCGTCCCGCCCTAAATTGATTTCTTTCAGAACGGGAGGCATCGCTCAGCACTGACACACAGCCATGTTTCCCCCATCTACCACATCCCACGCAAATTACTCCTCCATCTGCTCTCCCTCACCGCACCGTGCATTTACCCCTCTCCTTCCTTCTTTCCTCTCCTCTCTTCTGCTCTCCTCTCCTGTCTCATCAACTCCTTGTCTTCCTCTCTCCTCTCCCCCGTCAGAGTACACAGCGATCAGTGGTTGGCACAGGCCCCGGCTCCCATACAGTACGTTTAATCTGTCTTTAATCTCTTTGCATTGTAATGGGAAATGGTTTTGTGTTTTACTATTTGATTGAGGCTGCGAGCCCGCCCCTCACCACCGCGGGGACTCTGTGTTTAGGAGTGGGAGGTGTTTTCAATTTTGCCCTTGCTCAAATAGTCTTTTATCAAAGAATTCATATCAGTAATTTGATTCTACATATTAACCAAGCTGTTTGTAAGTGGCCTAATAGGAAAATAGATAAGAGTGGAGAGTGAGAGATAGAGCCAGAGAGAAAAATGAAAACTGGCTTCTACTCCTGAATTTTTAAAAATTATACTGAATTAAATGTCTGCAGAAAATGTCAACATTTTTTCATTGTAATATTCTGGAGAAGACTTAAGAAAAGGTTTATGAATACCTTGAATGTGGCTCATCTGTAAAAAGAGAGTTAGTACACAGTAGTAGTGAAAGTTTTCTCCCGTCAGTTACACCATCATCATAAAGACCTTTACAATTGTACCTTTAATAAAGCCACACAGAGAGGGAGCAGCTCTAATCAATACTTCATATAGCGGGGATTATTGTTTGTTCAGTCTCAACATAGATTCAAAACATCCAGGCTCGACAGTCATGTAAGGCTAGAATTGATTTGTTCATAAAAAGCACTGAAATTTTTGATGTTGGTGTCACGTTTATCTTTTCTTTATTTTTTTCCTGCATCACATTTTTTATTCATATGCACACTGTAATTTTTTACAAAGAACAGGCCCGACATACTGTCTGCGATGGTCAAAATAAAACAAAAGAAATCCAAGCATCCATATGAACACATGCACAAACACACGTAACACGTACAGGTTTGCACCGACACACACACGCACACACAAACACACACACACACACACACACACACACACACACACACACACACACACACACACACACACACACACACACACACACACACACACACACACACTCAGCTTCCTCTCTCTCCTATTCTAATTAAAGGGACCTCTCTGCCCTGGGTGTGTGTGTGATATTGACACTTAGCTCCGTACAATAAACTTTATTGGCAAGCCCTGCTTGATTACGGCACTAAACTAGAATAACAAGGAATATGGGAGGAGGGGACGTGGATTATATACTAAACAGACATTAGTGGGCTCTATTCAAATATCTGGTGCATTTTAATAGGAAGCCCTGGAAGGCCTCTGTGTCTGACGGAGCTGTGTGGGAACCAGCAGTGAGATGAGACTGGAATATACTGTGCACAAATAAAAGAAATTACATGAGGGAAATACATAGAATAAGAGGAGAAAAGAAGGATGGAGGAAGGGAAAGAGGGATAGATTTCCCGTCATTAATGATCTATGGAAAATCCTCTGTCTATTTTCAGATATACTGTTAATGGCTGCTCACTGCCATTAAAATCGTTGCTGTCCTGAACTCAGCTATTCACATATTGGCTGCTGCTTCATCTAATATTCATCTACTGGAGGTCAATGGCAGTGGTGGCATGCTTAATTTGTATAAACAAATTAAGGGTGGAGAATAAGAATTTTAAATGAGTACAGAGTTTAGATTCAACAAATATAGAATTTATACATTTATTCCACCTCAAAACCGTCGAGGCTCCCGCTCACTTTTGTTGCCCTTTTGCAAAATGTTGAACAAAATAAGAAGTTTTTTTTTTTTTTTTGAAAAGGCTACATCCATACCGACACATTTACAAACAGAGGTGTGTGTTGTGTGACTGTATGAAGCAAAAAGAAAAAAACATGAATAGACATTCAGCGAGAAAAAGAGAATTTGTCTCTCCTCAGCACTCCAACAGCCCCGGTGAAAGAGGAAGCCTTTTAAAGAGAACAGACTCTGCAATTATTTCCTCAACAATGGTGTCTCGAACAATACCTGGAGGCAAAGATTTTGCAAAGGCCTCTTCATCCTGGACATTAAATTACCAACCCAAGTACTAAACCAATTGTTCAATCTGCAGGTGAAGCAGAGGGTGGTGTGTTGTTCATTCACAAGTGCGAACCTTTACCTTTATCTCCTAACTTCAGATACTTTGTGCTAAAACATTACAAGGAAGGGATTTAAATCCCAGACCCAGTATAAAGACCCAGTAAACCCTGTGCCGTTAGCAACACTGTACTTACTTCAGTGACTGGTGCACTGTGCGTCAACCCTACATAAACAACCTGAGACCTCATGCAGAGGTCGCCAGCGACTCAATTACATCCTACTGTTATCAAAAAAGCTCAACAGAATGAAGAAAAAAATCCTGTGATAACAGAGTTGTGACTCAAGAGCAAATGAACCGCGGCTGTCCGTCCCGCCATTCCACATTCACTGATCGGCTCTCTCTGCTCAGTCAGTTGAACTACAATGACCCCTACTGGCCTCAAATGGTACTGGGTTACTGTGATGTGGCGTCAGACAAAGAGCTTGTACTTCATTGTGAACTTCTTGCTTTCCTCTGACTGAGTCAGGGGAAGGAATGACAGAGATGATGCTTCTCTTTTTCCTCTTGTAATTTAAACTCTACAATTATCTCCAAACTCATCATCAAAAGTCTCAGTTTTGACTTTTTCTGACGTTGTTGTTTTGAGTCTCTTTTTTCATCTTCTTTCATTCACTTCCATCTTTTCCTCCCACCGCTCCAACATCTATCTCTCTCTCCCTCTCTCTCTCTCCCTCTCTCTCTCCCGAGGCCTTGGCACCCTTGGCAGGGCCTCTCCCGCTGGGTGTGTTGGCAGAGCTCTGTCTCTGATTCACCCACAGCGTGCCCTCTGGCTTAACAGGCTGGCACAAGGACACGGAGCAGAGTTGAGAGAGGAGGGCAGGGCACGAAGCATGGAGCTACAGACTGATAGAGCCATATATTATTAAAAGAAAGTTATCACAGAGCAGGGGAGCAGAATGAGTTAAGTTATTTGAGGTGCAGACGACGGTCTTAGGCCTGTGGTTTTTGTGAGCAAGGCAGAAAATGTGAGAATGGAGCGGCGGGAACTATTCTGTTGGTTTGCACGTGTGTCTGGAGGAGGACATTAGAGTGAGACACACATGCAGCCTCACCTTGAGGAACCACTGACCCCACACACCTTTATTGCATCTCCAATTAGAAGAGAGGGAGGGAGGAAGGGAGAGATACAGAGAGGGAGAGATGGAAAGAGAGAAAGAAAGAGGGGGAGAGATGTATTTCATAAATGTAGTTCCATAAAGAGCACTGACCCAAATGGCATTCAGTAATTCTTCCCTGTGCCAGAGGAGGTGGGATAATCAGAAACTTCATCAAGTTCACTCCTTCCTTCTCTCCTTCCCTGCGTCTGCAACACCTCCTACCGTCCCACCCTCTGCTGGAACCTCTTAAACAAAAATCGTGTGTAATAACTGCATAACGTGTACAGTGCATCCGGAACACGCATCAAAGAACATCCCTCTACACCCCCATCATTGCTTAATTTTAATTAAACAAGTTTCCTCCACTCAGAGTCTCTCCATCTCTCATCTCTTTGATCTGTTCCCATCCGAATCACAGCGAAAGAAACCGTCCATCTCCACTTTGAGAAAGTCGTACGTGTTTGATTCTGAAGACTCCCAGGCAGCAGCGGTACAGCGTTGATTTAACGTACACAAAAAGGCATCAAAGCACTGGCAAAATTTTTTTTACAGAATATACAAAAGAAAAAAGTCCCCTTGTCAAACACTGCACTATAACTACAAGCCTGTATGAGTCTACCAATAAGAGCAGAACACATTCCTTTTTGAAACTGTTCAATAAATTCAAATCTGTCTTCATGACAATGTCGGCAATACATATCAAATCTGTCACTGCTGTGTTGAGATGGATATGGGAGGGCAGAAATCTGAAAGAAAATAATACAATTAAAGTGTGTCTCAAGCGCCAAGTCCCCATCGATCCATTCGCTCTCTTTTTCAATACACTATGGACTTAACATGGACTTATTCTTTCTTAAGCACAACCGGGACCGCTCCCTCCCCCCGGGGTGCAACTCTGACACAATGCTTCAAAAGAACATTTTGTTTATATGTTCAATACCAGAAACATCAATAAAATTATCCAATCATTAATTTCCAATTCAATACAAATTTAATGCAGAGCCACGGAGTAGCCAGCTCATATCCAATAAAGACATCTATCCCCAATCACTCAGCTCAGTGCTTCACACTGCGCACGCACACACACACACACACACACACACACACACACACACACACACACACACACACTTATCAATGGGCCTGTCCCTAAAACAGCTATTCCTCACACACTGACTCAATACTGAGGAGAGGGAGGAAAAGAAGGAAGAGAGCAAATAAGGAGGAGAGTGTGTGTGTGTGTGTGTGTGTGTGTGTGTGTGTGTGTGTGTGTGTGTGTGTGTGTGTGTGTGTGTGTGTGTGTGTGTGTGTGTGGAGTTATTATTTCTTAAGCACAACTGTCAAGGTCAGAGTCTTGACACTGGATGGTTTGGTCATACAGGAACATGGAACCAGTGGAGAAATGTATGCACATTGTTTAAGTATAGTGATACTGCAATTTATTCTATTAAAAGTCTTATATCCAGAAGTTTATTTAACTACAAAAGCAAAAGTAATCTCATTATGCAGCAGAACAGACCCTGTCAGAGTTATGATATTACATATAATATCATGGGATGATTATTACTGATACACATCAAAGTCAAGTGAAACAACTTGGAGAGTAAAACATGTAGAAAAGTTGTATAAAGCCTATTGTGGGGTAAGTGATGTCACTTTGTTTAATCTTTCAAATTCATCATATCTTATTTACTGATCACATGTTTCAAATGTAAAATCTTCATCTGCAAATCAACTAGTAACTGTGACTGTCAGATGAAAGTAGTGAACTTAAAAATATTACTTAAAATGTAGGAGTAGAAGTGCAAAGTAACATTGAATAGAAATTCTCACCTAAAGCACAAGTTACTCAAAATTGTAGTAAAGTACAATAACTGAGTAAATGTACTTTATTACAGTAAAGGCCACCACCACAGGTTCATGGAAGCTGGGCATGGAAGAACAGTGGGTGCAGAAAGAGATGAAAACACACAAAAACATCTCATGCATCATGGTTTCACTGTGACTTCTGTAAGGAGCTCTTATGCGCTGCGATCAACAAGCTCATTCATGGTCAATTTTGAGATCAATGGCAGGTACAACAGTTCTGTGCTCGATGATACAATCTATAGCTCTCTGTTGCATGTGATTAGGAAATGTGTGGAAATGCTATCAGTATCGAATATCATACAGGTAGTGAACTCAGCTGAGCCCGCACCGACTATAACCGCGACATGATGCATACCAGATAGAGCCGTGAGCTACATGTATGTTTTTAACGTGTTAGAGCTGGCGAGATGACACGAGAGCCAAGGTTCACGGGTCAAGTAGAGTCGAACCAGGTAGGCGATTGGCTGATCAGGTCTGAGTGTAATGACTAATCAATGGTTGAATGCATTAGCCTAATCTAATGGGCCAGGTGGGAGAGGACAGCGCTAGACGCATGGAACACATGATTGAGCACAACATGCAACAGTAATGCAATCAATAACACACAGAGTGGTCTAACCCCAAGGGGGGGTCCCCACTACTGGAATGACTTGCTCCACATACATTTAGGAGGTGCTCCGTGTGTGTGTGTGTGTGTGTGTGTGTGTGTGTGTGTGTGTGTAAATATGTATGGATGGTTGCTTAGGGGAGGACAGAAAAGGAACCAAGCTGTTTTAGTCTGATTGATTGCATTATGAAATGAAATGAGGGAAATCAAAGCCTTTTGTTTCTGGCCAGCACCTTCACACACACTTCAATGAGGAGCTACTGTGTGTTTCTACCCACCTAAGAGAGAGAGATGCACTAAAAGACAAAGCGAAAGAGAAAGTGATGTAAGTGATGGGGGTGCTTTTCTTTTTAATGCAAAAAAGGTGAAATACAGGAAAGGAATCGTCAGTCTGTTTATACATTAAGGGGAAGGAGAAGTGAGACGTTCTTCATGCAGTGTTTAGGGTCGTCCCGGGAGAAAAGGCAGCCTCCTCTGTGTGTGATTTGACCTTCCACCATCACTCAGTGATGAGCATTATGTGAAACTGTATGTGGGTTAAAAGCATTGCTGAGCTCTCAGGTACTAGTCTGTGCATTACTGAGGTCATTCACATCTCTAACCCCTATCAGATGAATGTGTTTTAAGGCAAAGTATGTCATGCAGAATAATGCTATCACAAAGGAAACACAAATCTAACACTGACATTTGTTAAATAAAAGAACAAAGCTAGTAAAATTAGAGGAACAGACTTTTTTGTTTTGTTGTTTTATTTATGACTATGAAAAAGTGGCAAAACATTGATCAGCTCACAAGGAGATCAACCAAAGATCCACTATGAGAGAGAGAGAGAGAGAGAGAGAGAAGAGAGAGAGAGAAAGAGAGAGAGAAAGAGAGAGAGAGAGAGAGAGAGAGAGAGAAAGAGAAAGAGAGAGATGACAAGTTAGGGACAAGAGCCAGTCAGAGCAGAGGACAGGCCTGGGTCAATACTTGCGGCACATACTGCTGACACTGCACTGCTTAACACACACACATGCACATGTGCACGCCACACACACACATACACACACACATTTTCACATGGACAAGTACACAAAAGATAGAGAGACATCAGACCAATCAGTCAGCCGGTGTCAATATTTCAGGAGAAAGACAGGAAGAAGGAGAGAATGCAAGTCTGTGTGTGTGTGCGTGCGTGCGTGCGTGCGTGCGTGTGTGCGTGCGTGAGTGCGTGCGTGCGTGCGTGAGTGCGTGCGTGCGTGTGTGTGAAAGATAGAGATCCCCACAATTAAGCAACTTTTACAGACTAAAATTTCACCTTCTAACATTTCTTTTGGGGATGGCCATTTTTAGAAGAAGAAAGATTTATGTGAAAAGCACTTAAAGTGTCAGTTCACCCAAATCGCAAAAAACATTTTCTGACTGACTTCTTAGGTTTTCTAACAGTGCAGTTTGGGCCTTTGCCTATATTGTCTTAGTAAGGTTGAAATAAAACAAAAACTGCATGTATTTGCTGAATCTTCCAGGGTAATGGAGATTTTTTGAAAAGACAAACTGCTGTTAATTTTCTTAAATGTAAGTTTTCAGTGCTGTGCAGAAAACAATCCTTTAACCTGTCTTGTTTTCAGGTGGTGGTAATGCCACAGACGGATTTTCTCAAAATCTGGGCAATTTTAAATTCAGATGAGCTATAGGGGTTAAATTGTTTTGAATTTTTTTCATCTCATTTATTAATCGATAAATCAACTAACAGATTGAAAGAAAATGAATTGACAGAAATTCTGATAATCAATTAATCATTTGGCTGCTTTTAGCATAAGAAAAATTAGAAAATTGTACTGCTTCCAGGTTCCCCGATATGAATGTCTGGGTAGACGTTTTCACTGCTTTTTTTGTTTGTTTGTTTGTTTGTTTTCTTGTTTAGAACAAAACAATTAATTAATTAATTAAGAAAATAATCAGTAAATTAACCAGTAATGAAAAAAATAATTAGTTGGAGCCCTCATCACATTCTATTACTACTACATGCGTGCTGTAAATGTACACTAACAAGGACAATCTGGTGACGAGTCTGTGATGCTACAGCCACACAATTTATCTCAGCCTTACTGATTTTACCTCAGTGTCAATATTATTATTCTTTTTTGTTTAACGTCTCTCTCCGTGTGTGTGTGCATGTGTGTGTGTGTGTGTGTGTGTGTGTGTGTGTGTGTGTGTGAGTGTGCGTGCGTGCGTGCACCTATCACAGACCCCGCTGTGATAGGGGCCTCTCCATCTTTGAAATGAATTAGCGTGTGGTGCCTTATTGAGTGAGGTGCAGTGTTTAAGTGAAACTGATGAGAGATGTGTGAGCGGTGAGGACTGGACTATAAGTATGTGGCTGGGGTCACAGGTTAATCCCTATTGATTTACTCCACCGTCTGCATATAGCCACACAGGAAGACAAGGAAGGAGAGGCCTGCTTTACCAGCTATCACACAGCACAAATGCAGGATAAAAATCACTGCTCACACACACCTACACCTTCACATAAACAAATGCACACACACGCGCGCACAAACACACACACACACTCTGTTACCCGATGCTAAGTAGGGTAAGGACAAGAAAATTAAGTATCATTTAATCTCTAAATAGGTAGTTAAAGACCTTCTGCTTAGGAAGATTGCAGACCATGACCTCCTAATAATCATGACCTCCTAAGGATCAATGAAAGATATAAGATGAGTGATGTACACGCGAGCGTATTATCAGGAGCAAAAATGTATTTATGAAGACGTGCATGTGTTTCTGCAAAACTGGTTTAACACAGGAAACACACGTGAACGTGCAGCCACAAATGTCAGTGTGGTAACAGATTTAAACGCTACATTCAAACTGTGAAATCACAGCAACTCCCGACAGACCAACAGACCAGACCAGAGTGTTTGATGAGGAACCCAAATAACACCCAGACTAGGCTGTATGTATAAACAAGCTCTTCACAATTTCACCCCAGAGGAGGAAAGGTGAAATATTACATTAATATGAACAACTATTAATAATAACCCCCCCTCCTCTCTCTCTCCCCCCACCTCTTACCCCATCACTCCTTCTCTCTCCATCTCTATCTCACTCCCTCTCTCTCTCCCTCTCTCTCTCTCTCTGCCTCTAATCCTATCATGCGGGCAATAAGTGTATGCACCATGAGCACATTTAATTTCTGCGGTTGGTTTTCAGCGAGCCCAGAGGTGAGCCTTAATAAGGATCAATGGCACTTTATCTGGGACAGCACCCACTTCACAGCATGCAAATTACACAGCAACCCTTAAAAAAAGAAATGGATTTAATTAAAAAATGTAGAACCACAGGCTCTGGAAATTCAATTAAAGGATTTATGCAAAGGTTGGCTAGCTTTTTGTGTTGCAGTTCCTGCTTATATAATGAGCTTTTCATATTAAAAATCAATAGGTAATCTGGGCTAGGGGATCGGCTGCTTATGTACATTTTTGAAATCAATTTGAAAAATAGTCCATCAGCTCTGTGTCACAACAAAGAGGGGAGGGAGTGGTGTGTGTGTGTGTGTGTGTGTGTGTGTGTGTGTGTGTGTGTGTGTCCAGTTGGGGGGGGGGGGCGCGTGGGGGGGGGGGGCAGGAGAGGTGGACTGTTGAGGGAGGGGTGATAGGTCACATCTTTCTCCTCTCTGAGGTTCACAGGAATAAAAGCTCTGAAGTTTTAAAGGTAAGAGAGTCGGAGGGTGAAGGAGGCAATGTGGAAGAGTAGAGGGTAAGTGAGTAAGGATGTCTCTCTGGTCAGGTCAGTTTCTGGCTCTTTGGCCTGTTCTGATCCCTTCTATTAGAAAGAGAGTCCCTTGGCGATGAGGGTCTAGCTGGCTCTGACCTGTGGCTCTGGGGTAATTTAGCCCAGCCCCTACTCAGACTGAGCCCAGACTCAGACAACCTCGGCTGGGGAGACGTCCTAATGGCCTCCCTGAGGTGTCTCGAGCTGGAGGAGCAGGGAGGATGTGGTTTAAGGCCTTTAAGTAATGTTTTTTACCACAAACAAAACGCAGTCCATCATAGAAAGATAGAGTATATTATAAAGAAGTAAAGGCAAAACAAACATGCACTGTACAAAAATATATATAAAGAAAAAGGAACATCAACAAGATGATCATCACACTGCAGCAAAATTCCATTTTAAAATGTTTGATTCTTAAAAATGACTTTCTTCTTCAACTTGCTCCGTTTTCAACGGGGATATTGTTCATGCCTCCTTCACACTCATGTTGTATAACTGTACATAGGCAGGAGGGGTGAATGACTGACTGCATACAGTAGCAGACTGTCAGCATTTGATTGGTTCTTTATTGATCGAGACACGCTCTCCATCACATCAACTCATCCACAATAAACCATTTACACAGTTTCCCTGTGCAGTGGACCACATAACCAGACCTCAGGCCATCTCTGTTCACTCAGTGTGAGTGTGTGTGTGTGTGTGTGTGTGTGTGTGTGTGTGTGTGTGTGTGTGTGTGTGTGTGTGTGTGTGTGTGTGTGTGTGTGTGTGTGTGTGCGCGTGTCTGAGCATGTGTGTGTGTTTGTTTTTTTTTTAATGAAATGGTATCTCCGTGGACAATAATCCCAGTAACAGGATTGGGCAAGAACACACATGTCAATACAGCCAAATGGGATTGTATGCTTTTATCCATCGCCACACCAACACGTCTTTCTCTCCCTATGTCTCTCTCTCTCCCTCTCCCTCTCCCTTAGTGCAGCAGCACAGCAGGGAATGTCTGGCAGGAATATCACATTCATTATATCTAGTTCCTCAAAAATGATCTAAAACATGGCCTCTTAAGGAAATCAGTGCATCATCAGAGGTTCACTTTGAGTATGTGAATTTCATACCAATTGATATAATGTGTAATATTCTGTCTACACCACTGAGGAGAAACCTACACAGTGTCTCCAGTCAGACTGGAGCTGACCCCCCCCTGTGTAGCTCCTAATCATCCAAGAGGACTCTATTACAAGGGCCTGGCAGCTCATCTAACCCTACAGAGGAGAAGGGGGGCTGGCAGGGAGACTGGGACCTCTGCTCCTCTTTCTTTCCACATGGTTGAGCACCACACACACTGAACTGGCGCGCACACACACACAGGTTGTCTGGGTGTGCAGCAGAGCCACTGCAACTGTGTGCTACACCAGATAGCAGATAGAGCACCTGACCTTACGTCTGTCTGCAGGAGCGAAACTGATAAAGAAGACTGAAGTAACAGAGGCTGTTGCGCTTACAGCACCGATCACCCCAACCCAATGCATGTCTGTTATATGGTAATACTGATGTCTTCATCGCAGGACCTGTCTCTGGGGTTAACCCCCAAGGAGCAGCAGAGAGCTCCTGGTCACAGCAGGCAAGGCTCTGCAGAGGAGGCACTTGCAATCCCACTACTCCTGACTGAAAAACCATTTCTCTCATACAGCCATGACTGCTGGTGCCTGGTCAAAAGTTCAGCCTGTGCATATGTAAAAAGGTGGCCTGGTGCCCGAGGCAGGATCCTGGGTAAAATAATCATGCTAAAACACTAAGAAGCATGGGACGAGGCGAGAGCGCTGATGAAACCGGCCCCCGGGGGGACTAAAGTGTCTGATTGGGCCAGCGGAGCCTCTTAGGCCCGTGCCCATAACAACCCCCTCCCCTCTTTCTACCCATTATAGTGGATGATGAGGTACTGGAGCCACTGCCCACTCTGATCTCCATGCAGCTTTGCACTGTCTGTGCCTATAGTTAAGGTATAGATTTGATGAGTATAGGCTGAGCCCAGCTGCTCAGAGCCTGAGGGTACACTGATCTTGAGGGAGCAATCAGTCAGTCAACAAAATGTCACAGGGTCAGCGTTACAGCGTGACAAGACGGTGACAACTTCACAAAAGGTTACTGCCCAACTAATAACTGCAACAGTCACTGAAATTTATTATGTGCTTTTTAAACGTGTGCCCCAGCCTGAGTTTTGGTTCAAAGTGTATCATCGAATAACTTTTACAGCATATACATGATCTCAAAAGGCCTGAAAATCTACATCAAATAAATCAATCAGAATCTCTGTCAATCAAATTTTTGAGCATTAAATTGCTGCAACTAAATTGCAGAACTGTGATAAAGGCTGTCTTTTGCCTTTCTCGCTCTCTCTTAGTTTCTCTCACACTCACAAACCACTGCAGGCCAGATCATTCAACACTGATAATCACACCAAAGGACACAGGGAAAACTCCCACTCTAAACACGCTGAATTAAAGAAACAGGAGTTACAGGCCTGGTCGCACAATCTCTGATAAGTAGATCAAGGCATGGGGAGGGGAACATGATGTTAGTGAGAGATAGTTTGGCTGATTAAAATGTCATGGCTCTTTATAGATGCCTTTCTCAACTCAGCAAAATGAAATCAGCTCTCTACATCAACAGCAGAGTGGGCTGTGCACCCCGCTAATATAGAAGTTTCTTTCCCTTAAGTAGAATCCACAACACAAAGAATGCAAAATATAGGAAGTCAAAATATATTTGGGTAATATGCGAACAAAATACAGAATCAAAAGATAAAAGTGGAGTGTAAAAGTGAAGCGCTGATAAAATAAGAGAGCATGAAGCACATTTAATGACAGAGGAAAGCATGAACAGGATTGGATGACCAAGAACAGAGTGCATGGCCTGACGTGACATTACCTCGCCTTTACTACAACAATCAAATTAAAGATTTAGGACCACATGTAGCTCCAGGTGTTTCAGTAGTCTCCACGTTGTGCGCTTGTCCGTGTGTGTGTGTGTGTGTGTGTCTACTCGTGTAGGGCAACTGTATATCACTCCACCTGTGCTCCTATAAATCAAACCGGTGTTTTAAATGAGAGGCTGGTTATTTGCGCAAGAACACACACGGGGGCTTTGTGATTGTTTTTTGGAGTCGACATTCTGCTTATGTTTGCATCCCAGAACAATCTCCATGGATCCCGCAAGCGTGCGCAAGCAATTAAAGCGATACCATCTTCATATCCCTGCAACCAATAACTGAAATTATATCACTGTTTTATTAAGCCCTTAATGTGGGGGCAGAAGGAGTGAAGAGTGGGATTTTAAAGAGGATACACTTTTAGGGGCCTTATCAACCCCAGATTTAAATAAGAGCAAATGCTCAGCTTAAGGGTGTGCCTGTGTATCTGTGTGTGTCTGTGTGTAAAGCTGTGTGTCTGTGTGTGGCCTTTATCAGACATGAGTTTTAGCTAATCGCTGTGTCAGCACACCAGAATTTAATTACTAGCTCTACCTTTGTCCTTTAATATTTACTAACATCTACACTACGTTTAATTAACCAAGTGTAGAAAAGCCAATGCCCCATTCTGGAAGAGAACCCGCTCTGCTAATTGCATCTGTGTGCTCACATCCAAAACGTTAACACCCTTCCCTTAGACACACAAAGAACATGGAAGTGTCATCCACTCTAGGGTACACTTCCAAATCATCTGATTAAAAAGCATGTTTAACAAATTTTGGTCCAACTAAAGTTGACACAAACCAAATTTGAAGATGGAAACAAGACAGCAAGTGAAGAAAAAGAACTAAGGAAAATGTTCGAGAAGGTAAAAAGGGAGCAGCAGGGAAAAAAAGTGTTTTGTGACAGACATAGTCAAATTGAGGAAATGTTCAGCTTGGCATTTTGTGAAAGGTGCTGAGGAGCAGTTCATCTCATCTCTCATCCTATGTCAGAAGGAGGAGAGACAAATGACGGCCTGAGGCCTTGTGTCTGTCAAACATGATGGATCAGAATAACGCTTCACTAAAACTCCACCACGCTGCCTTTCAACACATCACATTTTCCCTTCAGTGAAAACACTAAATTGATAAACTATGAAGAGTAGCTAATGGAAAGATGTAATAGTCAAACTAAAGCATATATTAGGAGGCTGTGGAGCCTAAAGGGTAGAGTGCTGCTATCCATTGAAAAGTCTTGCAGGGCAGAGGACACAATAGAGATGAAGATAAATCACAGTGCTGGATTTTATCGTTCATATCCAAAGTGTGTGAGGACATTAACCTCAGGCACCTTACATCACCTCATAAGCACACACAAGTGCTGCGGACACTCTCTCGCACATACATACAGTTCATGTAGTCATTTACTGTTCACCGACATGCAGATGTGTCCTCGCACACACCTAAGTTGCCACTCTGAGCTGTATTGTAGAGGTAATTGCCACAGTGTGATACCTTGAGAGGAAACTTAAACAATAATTCTGCTAATATCTTATGATATCATCAGATGTCATAGACAGCGATACATAAATGCACTGGACATT
Source organism: Seriola aureovittata (assembly GCF_021018895.1). Lineage (NCBI taxonomy): Eukaryota > Metazoa > Chordata > Actinopteri > Carangiformes > Carangidae > Seriola > Seriola aureovittata. Next base: position 16,171,616 of record NC_079373.1, read on the forward strand.
ACTCTATAATGCAAACACTGTAAACCAGAACTTCTGTATGGAATTTAAATGCTTCATTAACTTCAGTTGATTCATATCCTCATCTGGGTGAAAATTCGCCAGTGTGCACTGGAGGTCACAGACTAATGAAGACAACAGAAATGACACAACCAGCAGAAAACAAAAAGAGATGCAATTGTGAATCACCAGAGATGGCGCACTCCACTCCTCAGCTCAACCTAGAAATTTTAGCCACAACATAGCAATGGCCTTGGCACCCCATATTCCCACTGTAACCCCCACAAGACATGTTCATAAGCCTTTTGTAAGTCCATCAAAAACCAGAAATAGACAACCTCCAATGAATCAGTTATACCCTTCCTTTCTAACTGAGCTGAGCAGTAACCATCCACTCCACTCCACCAGCGAGATGGGAAAGGATCTGTGTTCTCTAAAGAGGGTGTTGGGTTTGAGTTCCTTGAAGTGTCCCTTCCACCAACCGTCAATATCCCATGTTATGGTTAACAGCTCCCCTCTCTGCTGAGAGCAGCTTTAGCAAAACATACTGCCGCAATCAGATGATACAATTCCGCTAATGAACTAGGTTACACTCAAACATGATGTTCATCAAGAACAGTGTGTAACTGGCACTGAAGTGGAATAATAAAATACCACTCAGGTTCAGATCAGGCAGGCTGTTCATCCCAATCACCCGTCTACAGAGGTTTCTCCAACGCTGCCCATGTGAGCACTGAAGTCCTCCAACACGACTACAGAGTCCCGAGCCCCTGCTCGTGACCACAAGTACTGTTCAGTGTATAGACATAAAAGACAGTCATGGCTTTCCTCTCTATGAAACACAGACGCACAGAGGTATCGTTCTCAAAGTGTGAGGGAAACTCCAAACCAATGCTGCTCTACGGGGGGGGGGGGGGTCTATGGCCGGCAGGCTCTATGTAGTAGTTTGGATCCAGAGAGCCAGCGCTGTAGAGGTGAGCCCGGCTACATGTATCTGACACAGCTGTATCTCATTCACCATCTTCAGCTCCTTCCCCATTAGTGACTGACATTCCTTGTCCAAAGACCCTTACCTGCGATTAGTTAACCGAGGGAAATCCATCAAGGACCTCTTGACCCAAAAACACAAAAGGAACCGGCACCATCACGATCAAGTGTCAGCTCTCTGAGCAGATCTCATTTTTTTGCTGCATCAAGACTAAACTTTTCAACAGCACAGCACCTGGTCTCCTCTCTTTGTCTCTCTCAAAGACAGCCCGTGAGGACAAAATACTTTTACTGCATATCTGCTCTCAGACAGGTCTTTGCAAAACGAGGTTGAGTCAGCCTGCTAATATAACACAGAATTTAAGATAGTGCATCTGAAGATATCTGGTAACAGGTTTCCTGGTGGGAAAGAGGTATATGGTAAAAACATATTTGACAGAGCTTATTATCTTAGTACTCTAGAGTACATGACTGCACGGGATAAGAGACCTGAGTTTGCGCAGTGCATTTACTGTAACCTAATAGTCACAGTACACAGGATCTGGAATATCGCCTACCCTGGTGAAAGGATTGGGGAACGCGCTCTCAGAGTTAAATAAACAGTGACAAGAGGAAGAGGAAAACAAACCACAGAGTATCTCTCTATCTTTGAAACCCAGACTCTCCCTGAGCTCTCAGCACTCAACGGATCAACCCCTCTCCATCCTTTTCCTCTCCTCTCTCCCAGGAGTGTGCCAAGACAAATATATAGGCAGAGTAAGGGACACAGAGTCAGAAAAAAAAAAAGATTGTAATATAGAGAGGTGAATTCACTGACTTGCTTCCCATGTAGAAAAATATATCATGCTGCTATATCGGTCATGCTACAGGTTGCGCAGTCACAAGGTTCTATAACACTTTTTCAAACTTGTCTTTTCCCTTACCATAGACTTGGTGAAAGGTCTGGCCAGCGTGAAGAGAAAGGTCATCAGCCACCAGCTCCGGTGAATTGAGGTGTACATCATGTTCCCAGGATGCACTGCGTTGGAGGTGACACCGTGAGATGAGAAGCGGCGGTGGAGCTCGTTGCTGAAGAGGATGTTGCAGAGTTTGGCCCGATTGTAAGCCAGCATGGACCAGTACTCCTTCTTTGGGGGAGACAGCAGGGCTAAGTCCACCTTGCCACTTGAGTCTAACAGGTCTGTGAACCTGAAACATAATCCACATCAAGAGTATTTAGAGTGTGAGTGTGTGTCTGTGTGTGTCTGCCTGTGTGTAGGCTTTCTACCAGCAGATGTGTGTTGCTGGCTGCATACAAATCAAAGACATGACATGATGTTCTTTAATTGCCTCCGACAGAGCTGTTAAACTCCAGATGTTTGACAAGGCCCCTTAAACATTACACTACTCGTTGTGTTATTATGCAGTCACACAATAACATCACAATACACGGACACGAAAACTACACTCCCTGTGTGTGTGTGTGTGTGTGTGTGTGTGTGTGTGTGTGTGTGTGTGTGTGTGTGTGAGAGAGAGCGATAGGCTCCAAACCGGCGGAACACATCCTACATATTAATCCAGTCATTAGAAAACAACCAATCAAAATGTCACCTGGTTTCCTTGTTGTGATTTTACAAGCTCGCTGCCTCTTGTTTACTGTCGCCTTCCGCAACATCCTTGCTTGGCTAAATTACAACATCTGCAGGCTTTTCATTTCATGTGCTGCAACTTCATAACTACTTTAGCAAGTAGAGGTTGATAAATCAATTGCCACAGCACCAAATGGGAGTTTGTTTTTTTTTCCAAATATGTTCACATGTTATACTAAAGTTACATTTGAAGGAGGTTTTACAGTGACATTACAATCAATGGATTACCCTGCCAGATGGTCCACACAATTTTGCATAATGATATATAAAGATTTTAGTTAACAAAAATATCTTGTCTGTACATAAAAGTATGGAGCCAAAGTTGAAGCTTAGATCTATCAAAGGTAATTACATTAAGGATCAGATCAGACCAGATCTGATGCAGTACTAGGGCAAAGTAAACCTGTACTGGGCCAATTCCACAGTAAGCCCCTATGGTGGAAACTGATAAAGTGTCCAGCCATTACCGGCGTGTCCATCTCTCCCACCCCTGTCCCTTATAGGTCAATACTTTACCAGCGGACAAGGGGCTTAGGGAATACAATATGCTGCCAGGTCAGGGGTCACACACGCTTGTGAGGGGAGGCTAAGTGAATAAATGGGGAAATCAGCGGAAACTGAAAATAACACAAACACAAAAGGGAGCAACTTCAAAAGATGTAATATAGGTCTGGAATGAGGTGGACAGAATGGAAGATGTAATATGAGATATTGTCTATTTTCCCTCCTTCTTCTCTTCCCTCTAGTCTGTGTCACTGTGTAACTGACTCTCTCTAGTCCTGCTTAAGCCCTCTTTGAAGGGGTTAAAGCCATTGCTGCTTGCAGAGGAGAGAAGGAAAGGTGAATATATGTGGCGGGGAGGCAGAAAAGGAGAGAGGGAGCTGCAGGGCAAAGAGAGAAGAAAATACCTGACCATTTCTGGCTTTCCAATGTGTATAAATTTTACACATTTTGCCTGTTTCAATAGCAGCCTGACAGTTTTTACACCACCAAAACTTGTGTGAACACACTGTTCTTACTGTGTAGGAAAGTCTTGCATCAATCAAACTCTGTCAATACTTACATCATGACATGCTTTCTTTCAATAAGATTTCCCTTCACTCTCTCTTCCTCCTACAGCGTGTAACAGCAGTATGACCCGAAGTGAATCTGGGCGTTAAACCATCCCCTCCGCTGCTCCTGTCCTCTCATGCATGGCAGTCTGTATAACATAACTCATATGAGGGCCCCTGTAATAGTGCTGCTGTTTGATCTGCTAGAATAACTCTGCGTATGTTCTCCTTGTCTCAGGTCACTCTGCAGAGCTCCAATCAATCACTCTGCTTGGCTGTCTGACTGAGTGAAGCCAGGATCAATGTTGCACACACACACACTCACACATACTGACTCTGAAACACATGGCTCAGGGGCTGGGCTCACAGATCCCTGCAAGACATCATGCTTGTCTACTGTATGACAGGAAAAACAGAAGCCTATGGAGCAGAGTTGCTTGACAAAAAAGACAGACTCGAAAAACAAGAGATGGCAGAGAGAGGGAAAAGAAGGAAGAAAGGGGCTGAGTCAGGGGGTCACACAGAAAGGAGCAGATACTTGATCAAAGTAAATTTTAGCTGATAAGTCCATCCATCATGTTGATGATACGTTTAATTCATAGTGACAGTGTGCGGAGGGAAATGAGTTTTCAGTGAGTGAGGCTGTCATGTTTGACAATACGCATTAAGTCTGATCTATCAGTTTGTGGTGAAAACTAGCCAATGTAGCGGCTGTAACAGCATGACTGGAGTTGAAAAGTTGTTTCAGGAGCAATTATGTCCCCAGAGTGTTGGAAGGTATATTAGCACAAGGTGTCATCAAAATGTTAACCTGTTATCTCATCATCTATTGACTGTCGAGCAAAGCAGTGCTTATACGAAACTATATTTTCTAGAAAACTGAAGATGCCAGAGTAGTGTGTGCTATAATATTTGGAATATTTGGAATGGTGTCAAGTCAATTTTATTTTTGTAGCTAATAATCACACATTAGAAATGTTGTTATTGATGCGATTACATTTTGCTATTTTTCCTACTTACTTGGGGTCAGCCAAACTCAAAAAAACATTTAGAGCTTGTTGTCTTAAATGACTTTAACCTAGTTTAGCTTAATTCATGTATGTTTATAGTTTCCAGGGGCAGCTTATCTCAAATCTGCGGAAATACTGTATATACATGTGATAAACTGGAAAAAGAAACACCTTCTTATTAAGAATTAATTGGGATGATAAGTATTCTGTCTTAAAAATGCACAGGTCATGCTTATTACTTACTGAGATAGGTAAATCCTATCTAAAGTAAAGCCTAATTTTTCTAGTCCTCTCTTGAGACCATGTAGACATATTGATACCAAACTAGTCAAGCTGCCTAGTTTATTTTCTTTACCTGTGAGACTCTGAAGACACAACCACAACACGAGCAGGGGCCGAGCGGCGCAGCACATCCTGTAGGCACTGGACAAGGAGGAAGTGACCTAGATGGCAGATCTGGAAGGTGGACTCCAGCCCGTCCTCCGTCAGGCTCCAGGGTTGAGTGCACACTCCTGCATTACACACCAGAATGTGCAAAGGCCTGCGATGGGAGGAAGGCAGAAAACATGTTTGTTTATGGATGTGAGGTCAGAGGTCATTCAGTGGGCTTCACAGAAATAATAGAAGCATAAAAAGGTAGAAGTAAAAAGCATCATAAGAAAACAGTATAAAAACACGCATTATAAAACAGGTAATATCTAATTCAAGTGCAAGATTAAATGAAGACAGCAAGAAGGAGCAAATTACGCTTGGACAGATTTGATATCCATTGGGAGCTGGTTCCAGTAGTGAGCAGCATAGGTACCACTAACTGACCAGCTCCTGCAGATCCTATTAGCCTTATCAAGCATTTCAGAAACATTTTTAGGACGCAGACCATTTACTGCCTTGTAGACAATGAGTAAAAATTTTAATTCAACTATTAATTAACTGGAAGCCAGTGCAAAGACCTGATAATTGGAGTAATATGCTCTTTTTTCTTGGTTTTAGTTAGGACCCCAGCAGCAGCATTCTGAATAAGCTGTGGGTGTCTAATGGTCTTATTTGGTAAACCAGTGAGGAGAGCATTGCAATAGTCAACTCTGGAGGATATATAGGCATGAATAAGTTTCTCTGAATCTTGGGTTGAAACAATTGAAGGTTTGTTGCATCCAGCCATTCACCTTTTCAAGGCACAAACACAAAGAGTAGGACTGAAATCATTTGGTGAGCTAGCTAAATAAATCTGCATGTCATCTGCATAGCTACGATAAGCCACCTTGTTCTCTTGGAAGATATGTTTAAGAGAGAGCATACACAGGTTGAGCAGAGGGGGCACAAGAATGGATCCTTGTGGAACTCAATATGGCGTAGTGGTTTTCACTAATTAATGAGTGCCGATAGAGATAAAACAACCCCTAAGTAGGTCCTGAACCATGTGAGGACTGTTCCTGAGAGTCCTGCGCCGTTTTGTAATTTGTCTGGCAGTATTTAATGTCAACAGTATCAAAAGATGCGGAAAGGTCTAGCAATTTCAGGACAGTTATTTTACCTGTGTCTGTATTTAGACGAATGTCATTTAGGGTGGTTTTAGAACTGTGATGTTGACGAAAACCTGATTGGAAGTTGTCATAGTAGCCAATTATGGTCAAGTAGTTACTGATTGTTTAAAAATTACTTTCTTAATAACCTTGCCTATGAATGGGAGGTTTGAGATAGGCCTGTAATTACTAAGTGCAGAGGCATCCAGGTTTCTCTTTTTCAGGGGGGGTTTGATAACTGTAGTCTTAAGTGATGCTAGGAAAGTGCCTGAAAAAAGGAAGCCAGTCACAATTTGTAAAAGTTCGGATGCTAAAAACACTTTTAAAACATAGACATAAAGACTATATTTTTTGTGTTGGTATAGATTTCGTTAAGCCGTTATTCGACTGAGTGGAACTAAGACCTTGTGTTGTTTAATGTTGTAATCTTGTCATGTTGTAATGATTTTAATGTAATGTAATTATCTGATGGAAAAAAAGAAGCAAACTCATTACACTTTTTTAGCCAATATAAACTCTTGAGGTAACTGTGTAGAGGGATTTGTTAATGTATCCACAGTGGCAAATACAGCGCAAGTGTTGTTAATATTCCCATTAACAATATTAAAGAAATAAGATTGTCTAGCCCTGCATAACACAGAGTTACAGATACAGAGTCTCTCTTTAAAAAGCCTTCCTGCACCTTCTCTTTTAATTTGCTACTGCTGTGACATTTCTCCATCGTGCTTTATGTTTACCAGAGATCATTTTAACCTCGACAGATGCAATAGCACTGAGAATTTTAGAGTTAAACTGACTAAGATGGTCACACATAGACTCTGCTGTTATACTTGGTGTCATGGCTGTTGCTTCCTTAAACAGAGTGCTGCTATTCTCATTAATGCACCTCTTATTGACAATTTTAGATATAGTTTGGGTGACACAGTGGCATAAAAGGGGGATTTTCACACCAGGCTGAGGAAGAATAGTTAGGGAGAGACGGGGAGAAGAAACAAAAAAAGAGGATGGAATAGTGAGAAGTGAAGGCAGAGAAAGCAAACAAGGTGTCTTATTCCAGAGTGCGGTAGACTTTAGAGGTCTACAGAGACAGAGCATCACTAATGCTGATATGATACAGAGGTTTCCAGTGCAACTCCCAATGGCTCGACAGGTACTGTAGATACTGAATACAGTTGGCTGCAATCCAAGAGCAACAACACAATGAAAAGCAATCTCAAACCGTTTCAACACATGAGAGTGGTGGAAGTAATGGGTGTTGAGACAGGCTCTGTGTAACTACTCTGGGTAACCAAAACCCACCAACAGATCGACTCGGAAAGGCTGAGCAGAAAAGAGCAGATCAAAGGATATACGCACACACAAGTCATGATATAAAAAGCAACTGCCTTAATTCAGAGACGCAACGCATTTCCATTCTTGCAGACTTTGTGTGGGCGAGTGAGTAACGCTCCCTGCTCGCGTGCCAGTGAATGGAGATTGCTGGATTGGTCAGGGCAGTGAGAGATCCTTGTCGGTGACAGCGGCGCTCCAGCGAGCTCGAAACCACAGTAACACAGCCGAACAATCCAAACACACCCCACCAATTTTTAATTTCTTCCATTAGAATTAATTATGAGGCCGAAGGCAATTTGTGTACCCTGTGTTTAAGACTGCCTACTGGATTAATTAAAAACTGGATGCTGGAAAATTAATGTGTGAATTGTTATGCTCTGCCATAATGAGCTATCCCATGCTATTACATAGGAGTGCACTGTACGATCACCTTCAGGCCTCCGAACACACAAGGTTCATTAAAGAGCACAAACCTAGTCACAAGTCAACTTAAAGAATGCCGACCTCAGCACATTATCAACAGAGCACACACTAGCAGCGAGATATGCAAATTTTAACCCAAAATACAACAAGGTAAGGAAGTCTGACTTATTAGCTTGGTAGAAAACACATCTAAATAAATGACCTTTGTGACCTGCACATAAACTTGATAAAACAAGATATAAGAGTAAAACACCTCAGCTGCTGTGATGTCAGTGCCTGCTCTGAAACTGCTCTCAGCTAAAAAGCAAACAAATCACATTGGTTGATTTTGGCCCAGTGTTCCCCTGCCTAATAGAGTGTGAAGTACAGTTACATTGTGCTATACAAGGCAAAACTCTTGGCTCTGTCCCCAATGTACAACTGGTTAGAGGCTGCACATGAACTGTTGACCTAACTTTTCAACCTTTTACTGGAGCTGTTGTTTGAAACTAGTCCTTATGTCAGTTACAACTCTTCAGGTTATGTTTGCTTTGTTTATTTTGTTGTGAACGTGCACTGTAAAGACAGACGCCTGACAAAAAAAAAACTATGTCACTCAAAGTATATCACAAATTTGTGATCAAAAACTCCAATAACCAACTTTTCTCTGGCCGGCAGAGCGATTTCCCAGCACGCAGCTGAGATGGGCCTCTGGTGAGTCTGCTTGTAATGTAAAAAGCCTGTTAATTCAACTGCCCACCAGTTAGTCCCTCTCTCATAAGCACAAGTCTAATGAATGTCTTTAATAGGCCTATTGCCGCGTACCACAGTCCCTCTCTCCACATTAAGACCTCACACAACACTGTGTGCACTGTGCAATCTCAGCGCTGGTCAAACGAGGGTGTTAACTACCAAACAGGGAGTCATCAGTTTATATATTTACTTTAAATAACCCCCCTGGGTATGACCCCTGACCTCTATGATAATGTGGACCAGCAGAAGATATTGCCTGTGTGAGCTGGGCTCCGACTACTGGTCATTAACACTGCACTTTATTGGCAACAGCAAAACTGGTAACAACAACACGCATATAGATATGTGTACATCACTCATCCTGGTCCATATTCAAACACACACACACACCAGAACTGCAAAACTGTTAAGTGTGCAGAGTCACACAACATTTTGACAGTGTTACAGTCACCATAATAACGAATGGAGGAATGGCAGTCTAATGTGATCTTGGCTTGCATGTATTTATACAGACCACCTATTACACACAATACACTTGATATCAGAACAGGATAAATGCAGTTTAAAAAAATCACAGGTGAAAACAAATTGCATGTGTTAATTACGGACCGTTCAGTAGAAATTGTATTAGGGGCACTCTGTCAGCACTGTCCTCCATCAATTACATCCCAATGAAATTGCACTGCATTCAACAATATCAATATCCAGGTAATTTCATTTCAAAGGACAGGCAATTAAAGCAGAATTGGGGTCAATGGAACACAAAGCAGCGTGAAAGCCACTGACTAAAGCACTTAAAAGCAAGGGAGTGAGAAACGAGAGAAGGAAAAGAAAAGGACTCTGATTACATTTCACCTGTCAATGACACGCTGCAGGAGCATTATTGTGCATGCGTGTATGACTGTGTGTGTCTGTTTGTCTCTGTGTGTTTACAAAATTGTGTGAGTACATGTATGCGCACAGAATCGTCTGTGTCTGTGTGTGTGTGTCCATGCATGTATGCACATAGATGTGCGTGTTGTGTGTGCGCACTCCTGGGTGTGTTATGCCTGAAGACATACGTGCAGTAATAGAGTGGTGGTAGACTCAGACAGCTGCCCAGTGCCATTCACAGCTCAGAGCTCCCAGCCTCTACTCTGCTCTGTTCGCCTTCTGATGAGAATTAATGTACTCTGACGTCCCCTGGGACTCCCCCACTCCCCCCAAACAGCACAGCTAATGAAGAAATACAACCTTGCCAAAATACTGAGGTAGAGAGAGAGCGACACAGACAGAGAAAGAGTGAGAGACAACATGAGAGAGGGAGAAACTGAGCCACATAAACAAATTGCAAAAAGGTTGTATGCAAAAAACAAAACCAGTGGGGTTAAAGAGAGGTCAGCATACAGTACTTGACTGACGATGGGACGGACACATGTACGAAATAGGAGGGAGCTATAGGACACGGAGTGAGGGAAGCCACGGTAAGGTTTGGCTGTGACCCAAACACGTGTCCTGGATGGCCATACCCTGCCCGAGGGCTGCTACGGGCGATGACTGCCCTGCCTCTCCCCAAGGGGCTCCCCTGACACCACTACCCACACACACAAACACATTTGCACACTCCCCTGCCTAGAGACCTGCCGGTGGATGAACAGTATGGATGACAGAATACATGACCCCAAAATAGCAACTGTGCGACCGGCAACAAGACGCAAGACACATGCCGTAAAAGCTGACCACCACAAAATAAGTGCGATGAAGTCTGGTAGTCTGTTGACCAATGTCAAGCAAAACGACACAAATACACACATACACACACACACACACACACACACACTCACTCTCCTGGGGCCTTGTCCATATGGTGTCCATCAGTAACAGTTGGATCAGGATGTCCTTTAAGTATGGTGTGTAGAGGAAGTAAATGTGAAGAAGACAGTGACCAGCTTGAATGAGAGGCCCTGTTAAGTCCTCATCGCTTTTTACTTATCTGTTTCTCTCTCCCTGTGTTTCCTTTTCTTTCTCTTTTCCTGTGTAAGTCGACTGAAAAAAGCCAGACATTTGAAGTGGGACTGATGGCTACTAAAAGTCTGCCCCGAACAACTGAGAGACAGTGCCATGATTCGTTAGTTGGACTTGCTGCAATTCATTCTATTCACAAACCGTTTTATAAAGAGCTCTGACCTGTCTGTTCACAATGCCCCCCCCACTGCCCACCCCCACCCCCCCACCCCCCACTCCCTTGCTTTTGATGGTCTTTTAGATCCACACTAATTCAAGTGATTATTTTAAACATCTGAGCTTCAATTCAAAACAGGTACCTAGGATATTGGAGAAACCAGTCTAACTCTGTTTTAAGCCCAAACACACAAGTGAGAAATATAGAAAACATTCATGTGCTTGAATATCTGCACAAGCAATAGCAATGTGCACTGCCAAAGGTCACCTAAAATTAACTTTGACCCCCCTAAAATATAACATAATATAGGAAAGTAGGCATTTTGTAAGTATTGCCTCTGATCCTACCAAAACCTGCGCAACAAATATCAAAAACATCTTACAGCTGCATGTGAAAACCAGATCATTCATTCTGTGGTTTATACTCACAGTTTCTTGGCCTTGAAAGACTCAGCAAACTCCCTGACACTGCGGAGAGAGGCCAGGTCGCACATCATGGCTTCTACTCTTGCTTTGTGCTGTTGGGACAGAAAACACAAACATATGAGCAATAAGGTCACCACCATTACTTAGGGTCTTTGCCAACTGTCATCAGCTTCATCAGAAATAAACAGTTATCACAAAGCCTGGGTTCAAATAGTAAAAAGTGTTTAAATGGCAATGGAACAGGTTTTCCCCAGTAGAGTATAAGTAGAGAATAATCTGTCCATCCTGAGAGAGAGAGAGAGAGAGAGAGAGAGAGAGAGAGAGAGAGAGAGAGAGAGAGAGAGAGAGAGAGAGAGAGAGAGAGAGAGAGAGAGAGAGAGAGAGAGAGAGAGAGAGAGAGAGAGAGAGAGATATCCCTCCTGTGTGGCTGTTCTTGAGGTTTCTTCCAAATTGAGGGTCTAAGTATGAAAGATATCCTGTGCTCTGCGGATTCTAAAGCCCTTAAAGGCAAATTTGTGATTTGTGATTTTGGGCTATATTAATAAAATTGACTTGACTTGACTGCTACTATTACTCAGACTGGTAAAAATGATGTGAGAAGAGTAAGAGTGCTGACACGTGGTCACAGTCCTGTCTAAAGTCTCCTAAAGAACTCCATAGATTTTGTGCGTTCTCAGCACGTGTTTGTGTGTATGTGTGGCTCATCTTACACCATATGTTGGGGAGACAGGGTGAGGATAGGAGAGGAGCAGAGAAAGATAAATGACTTAAGAAGTGAATGCATAGCTGCATTTACACACTGAGGAAGACAGGCTAAATATTCATCATCCTCTCCATCCCACTGTAGCATTCTGCTGCAGGGCAAAGGCCTCATCAGAGACATGCAGGCCTAAAGAAGCATATGTCTTTAATAACAGCATATGACCATGTTTTTTGTCTGTGAGAAAGCATGTCAACTTAAGACTCTCTACCTGCCTTACTGTCTGTCGTTCTCTCTACTCCCTCTTGCCTTTCTCTACATCTTTATCAGAACACTCTCAACAGACAATCCAGGTTCAGTCTCCATTCAACATACGAGTTCATCTGGGACCTTGGTGTATGTTAGCACAAGTGTGTACAGTGTGAATCGAGGTGGAGCGTGTTCGGTTCAGACTAACGGTCCATTACACTCATCCCTCATGCTGGGAAGGGAAAAGCAGATATTTCTCCCAGGACTCCCAGCTGGGCTCTGGCTTCAGTAGCGCCAGGTATTCCTGATGCTACCTCTCCCCTTCGTCCTGCCCGCCATCCCAGAGGAACACTGTCAGCTCACATTACACCCCGGAAGAGCGTTCAGCGTTCCGCTCTCCACCCGCCGCCGCCACCGCTGCTGCTGCTGCTGTTCCCTTGTCAGCCTTTTCCACTGATCTGATCTCCAGTCTGTGGGCGTCATATGGGAACGTCTTTCCTCTGCGTGTCTGTCTTCGCAGAGCTAAGTGTACATGACACTCACAGCGAGGACGCTCCATGGAGCAGTGAGCACAAAGAAAACAACAAAGGGTTAAGAGCGCCTTCTGATGGAAATGTGATTCTTCAGGCATTTTACAGACACCTTAACTGCCCCAGGGTGTATTTATACATGCATACACAGGCACACGCACACCCACACACACACACAACAAATTCAATGTTGTGACTCAAGGGTATCACACCATTATCTATGCCTGAATTATTCTCTTGATGCTACTCTATACCATTATATGGATGCTATTACAAAGCATTAAAGGGCTGATTATGGCTATTATAGATATGATTATAGGGTACCTGCTTATATGATCTGCACACAGCAGTAATCACAGGTGAGAGGAGACAACTGTCTAATTTAATGACTTCTATCTGCAATATGCATTTACACTCCTAGCTACTTTTACACAGTATACATTAACAGAGATGCAGGTAAAAGGAAAAAGGCCTTAGCTGTGAAACAAATATTTGGACACCAGGTATTCATACAAGTGTAAGAGGAAGCTGAGTGATGTAATGAGAAAACTTTACAGTTTAAATGTGTGTTTAAAAAAAAAAAAGGCTTCGGTTCTTTGGAAATGGAGAATTGAATTATACAATGAGAAAAATGAAACATTACTTCCGAACAAGGTCAGAGCACGCAGCAGTGTGATCATTAACAGGTCAGTATAAGGCCTCCTCAACAGGGTAGCCCTCAGTGTGTGTATGACCAGCAGAGAAGATGAGAGCAGGTGTCAGCTTGACGAACACATATCCCCTTCTCTAGAGACAGGGGGGAAAAGGGAAGGCGAGATGGAGTAATGGGAGACCAGAGGGAGGATAGAGGGGGGTTGAAGGGGGGCCACTGGAGCAAATCCAGCAGGGAGAAGGTGAGCAGCCTGCCTGCCTGCCTGCCTGCCCGTCCGCCTACCCTCCCCCTGCAGATTGAAGTCTTGCGAAGAAAATAAAGTTTATTGCCTGGAAAGAGGGGGGGAAAAGCATGTAAAAAGCATTAAAGCGATGGAGGTGAACAATTAGACAGATGGCCAGGTTTTGGAAGGAGAAGAGGAAAAAAAGGGGTAGAAAAAGAGAGGGAGAACGCACGGCCGCAATCGTTCAGGGTTTTTATGAGGACCCTGACAACTCCTGGTCTCTTCAAGGGCGAAGGAAAAGTGAGAGGCAGCAAAGCCTCTCTGGTTAACTCTGGAGTAATCGCTGAGTGTGCAACACCACAGAGCTCGGCTCGGGGTGACAGAGCTCACCGCCCCCAGCTACACACAACCTATTGCTCCATCTAAAAGCAAAAGGCTAATTATGAATGAAACAGACGTGTAAATAAGCTTTTAGGGCTTGAAAACTCGAAATTGCGACGACTGTGTGCTCGTCTTCATGGCTGCACATCCGCAAAAGAGACGCATGTTTGAGAGAGAAAGCGGCAAGGTCACCAAGACGATAACAGGGGCATCAGATCCCTCAGCCCTCCACTCCTGCCGCCACCTCTCATCCCCCCACCCACCCACCCACCCAACACACACACACACACACACACACACACACACACACACACACACACACACCTCCAGCCGTCAGCCCAAGAGAACAGCTGTCTGTAACGTGACAATGACCTTCACGACTTTCATCAGGAGGAGGAAAAGAAGGAAGGAGGGGAAAAAGTGTGCCCCCGTGAGTTGAGGTAGCTGGCCTCTGCAGAGGTTCTCCTCATCTCTCCTGGTGTTTTCCACGTGTGTTGGGGAATGACGTGTGGTCACTGTTGTGGAGAAAGACGGAGACAGAGTGGGGGATGGAGGGGGAAGAGCTCTAATACAATTATAACTGGGACCATCCAATCCAATAAAATGAAGAGGTATTAGAGCAGGGGAGCCCCATCCTGTTCAATAAGATACTGGACCACTCTACTAACTCTTAAAACACACACATGTAGGCATACTCACACATGTGCACACACAGGTACACACACTTCGCTGACCCCTTTAATAGCACAGCAGCCGCCCCTAATGGACGCAAGCAAGTGGAACCGCCAAATAATACACTGTCTTAATGCACTAGGCTCAATCTCATCCCCCTCTCCCCTTATCCCTCTCAGCCCTCCCTCTCACACTTTAACCCCTGTTTCCATCTTCCCTCACCCCATGCTGCCCCCTCACCACCTCAGCTCCCCTTATAGATCACCAATGCAGGGACAACACTTAAGAAATCAAAAGTCCCCCCCATATAGATGAAACACTTGGCCTGCAGACCTCAGTTAACACCTCAGGCAGGGAGAGGGATGGTTAAAGAGTGAGTAGGGGAAGATAAAAAGTGAACCATTTCTATAGTTTGATATAGTTTCTCTCACTCTCTGTGAATATAAGACAACTAATATCAGTATAAAGCAATGGCAATATTCAATGGCTATATTTTTACTTGCAGGTGCGGAGGTAAGGTTTTGTAATGGCGGTGAAAGTGAATGAGCAGGGAAGACACCATGTGAAAAGGGCACCTTATAAAAGCAATTAGAGAAATGACTTTGAGCCCCTCTTCTTGCTCTGTAGATTAGAACAGGCCTCGGAGGGAGGAACAGAGAGGAACTCAGATCTCCATGACCTTGTCCGCAACACGCCACACTAAATTGGTCATCAGCTTTTAAGACTGTATTTTATCATTGATATATATTTTTAGCAAAAAGAAAAAGAGAACAGAAAGGAGGGGGGAAACCGTGGAATGTGCTGCTCGTATATCATCCTGTCACAATTATGACGTTTGTTCATAAATACCAACCAATCTCCTCTCCACCTGGCTAAGTCACATGCGCTTGTGCTTATGCACGCTCCATACACCAACAAAGAAATATGGACACACACCACGTGCGGTGAACGCACATGCACACCACAAATAAAGAAACAGACACATCTGGCTGAGTGCCTTACCGCAGATCGGAGAACTGACCTCCACACACAAAGAGACTGAATACACACTCAAGCAACATGCATTCAAACACCTAGCACAGAAATGAATTCAGACGCTCTGCACATTACAAACACAAACACACACAAACAAACAAGTGTGCACATACACATACACATCCACTTACTCACTGACATGCACACACACTGCAATTAATAGGGAGGCAGGTCTCTGGTGAGGAAGAGAAAGTGCCTGTTCAGCACATACAGGCAGAATATGCAATTTCCTCCAGTTAAGTCTGTATTAAATTGATTTCTTCTTTCTCTGAAACGGACTGGGTTTTTCCCCCCTAATGAAAGCTGGATAATCTACAGGTTTTCCCTTTCCTGAAATCAAGTTACAAATCAAGCAATTGCAGGGGCAGATATGGGAAAGGTGAAGGAAGGACATGGGATGATTTTCCAGATGAGAAACATGGAGAATGAGGCACATACGTGCTGATACTCTTAACACGGACATCAGGGGTACCTCTCTCTCTCTCTCACACACACACACACACACACACACACACACCACACACACACACACACACACACCACACACACACACACACACACACACCACACACACACACACACACACACACACACACACACAACACACACACAAACACACACACAAACACACACACACACACACACACAGGGAGTAAAGGCCAGGCCTAAGTTAAGTACTTGCTGACATTTGACGCACTGAGGGTACAGCAGGGCCATGTTAGTAAACACAGCATTAATGACTGTAATTAATGAAACATATTAATTAGTAAGCACTTCAATCAGGTAATCACTCACTGAGACCTGACAAGAAGCTGTGTAAAGGCTGCAGAGAAACACTGAACATGCTGAGAGAAAACACAAAGAAGGAGGGAGGATTTGAAATGACAAAAGGCAAAAATAACTACAGATAAACATTAAAATACTTCATTCCAACTCCTCTATTAAAAAACTGACTTAGGCAAATGTATCAGTAAGTATTGGCAGCATATGTACCTTTAATAAACAAAAGTTACTGATTATGCTGACAAAGTTAGAGTTAGACAATTACATTTTATAGTATAGGATTATTAATACTGATGCATTAACATGTAAGCAGAATTTTAATGTTATAGCTGGTTGAGGTGAAGCGAATTTAAGTACTTTATATACTGCTGTGTAATTTAATTCACTGTATAGCGATGCATTATATTTTATATGCTCATTATAGGTTTTCAAATTCTTAATCTGCAATGTAACTATGAACTTTAACTATCAAATAAATTTAGTGAAGTAAAAAGTATATTTCCCTGTAATGTAGTGGAGTAAAAGTACAGTATCATCAAATAGCAATATTCAAGTAAAGCACAAGTACAGTACAGTAATAAAGTAAATGTGCTCAGCTACTTTCCACAAATACAATATATATAATATAATATAATATAAATTTCAGACCACAGTTTAAATTGGGAATATCATGCAAAAAATACCAACAATATTAAAAATTTATAGAATGAAATAAAAACTGACAATGAGAAAAAATGTAGGAAACCATCATGATAATAGTAACATTTTTTGCATCATTAATTAGTCATTTTTTAAGTTCATTCACATTAGAGGTGTTAATACTTCAACTAAAATCATACAAATACACAAAACTCCTTGTTTGTTTGAGAACTATGTGTGCGATGTTGAGGTTGTCGCCGAAAAACATAAATAAGATATCAGAAGCAGAAGGAAAGGTGATATTTAAGCATGTGTGAGAGGCAGACTGCACACAGAAGGAAGTGCAAGAAGACTTACGCGGTGTGATCAAACCTGTTATTGGCTAACTGTTGAGAATTTCTTTACCTTTCAGGAGAGAGACAGACAGGTCAGAGAGAGAGAGAAAAATAAAGACAGAAAGAGGGAAAGAGAGACAGACAGAGAGAGAGAGAGAGAGAGAGAGACAGACAGACAGAATGAGAGAGAGACAGAGATGGGAAATGAAAAGGACAGGGCGGTCATCATAATTGCAGAGTTTGCTTTTCGGATGCAGACAGACCAGGGCCATGGGGCCTGAGGCAGATATCAGATTCCACACAAACGCACACATACACACGCACATACAAACTTACACATGCACCCATATGTACCAAAACGCACACACAAAATATTCAGCAGCCAGCCTGCGTGAGTGTTTTTTCATTAAGGCAAAGGACAGCTGATATCTTTTCAAAAGTGTTTTGTGCACATTTGTGTTCTATAGCAGATAAAGTGTGAAGTGAGATGGTAACATTCAGCTTTCAATCCTAACAATGTTATATTATAAACCTGCTCTCTGTCTTCCTATGTATATAAGTGTGTGTGCGTGTGTGTGTGTGTGTGTGTGTCTCCGTTTCTGCCTCACTTCTCCCCCTCTTCGTCCAGCGCGGAGCCTGATCAGATTTACATTAAAAAGTGATGGAGATTTAAATAATGTGTCTATGTTCTCAGAAAGACATCAAGAGATTTTCATCTTACTCTCCTCTTCCTCTCTGTCTCTTCCTCTCCATTTCCTCACCCTCTCCTGCTCCTATCTCCCCCCTCATCTCACCAACTCCATCTCCGCCAGATTCGCAGACAGTGCACATTTTCCTGCATGTCTTCAGTGTAACCGATACCCCTAACAACCAGGATTTTAATGCAATCCATATTGCTCCCTAATATTTCAGATCTCAGAATAAGCACTGGCAATTACATATTTACACCCAGCTTATTTTGCAATTCTGCACAGGGACTTTAGTGACTGGATGAACGGCACGCGCAGACTTAGAGGCTGATTATGTTGTGGTTAGATAACAATAAAGTTGGAGAAAAACAACCTAGACCCTGTGAACTTATACTGTAAATACAACTTTCTATTTGGGGGTGTCAGCAATAAAGCGCGACTCTCTCAAGTACAAAATAATGTGTTCTTTTCAAGTGTGGCGGTAATGTGATTGCTTTATCTAAACCTGCTAGTTTTTCACTGTTTAATTTCTCCTGAAACACTTGCGCCTTGTATCATCTCGGTATCTGGAGGGCTGGTAAAGAAATGCACACATTTACACATACATACACTGTGTGAACACACATCACTGTACAGAGATGATAAATTAAGCACCTTTGATTTGGTTACCCAAGCTTTTTTTGTATCAGCTTTATAAAAACATAAGCATGACATAATTGAATAAGAAAAGAATCTGGCAATTAAGAAACATGGAGGCCTTTGATGTGAGTAAGTGTATAATAGGCCTTTTGATGAGGGAGTGTTTTACACTCCGCAGGGTCTTGTATGCACTTTGATTAAAAGCTCTTTTGTTTAGCAATATTCTAAACTGCTTACCATTTTCCACTGTCACAATAGTTTAGCCTGGAAATACAAGAGATTGTGCCTTTTTTTTCACTGCTCTCTGGGATAGAGTATCTTGTTTTCTCTCACAGTAGTGACACTGAGTTAGCGTTACAAAAATAACAAATGAATGAATGGAAGAGCCGGGGATGAAATTTTTTAGAAAGGGGAAATAAAGGGGGAACAAGCAAAAGGCTAACAGTGCCACTGTCAGATATTAAACAATAATAAGAAAGTATCATTATTATAATTTTCCTATTCATGAGAACATTCATTACCGCCAACTGTAGTTGTTCAAGCACCATTTACATGATCCACCCTGTCTGCTGATAAGGTCATGTGGTTTTGCATTCTGTTACAGTGTAGCGCAAATTTGAATAACAGGATTCTCATCATGCATCTTTAGCCCCCTGTCACCTGATAATAGCTTGAAAGACTCTCGTTGAACAATGCAATAAATGCATCATGTGACCTCAGCAAAGGTCGGGGGTCAGCGAGCCACCGATTGTCAACGGAGTGCGGGCCTGACAGAGAATAAATGATGCCTTGTAAACAAATTGAATTATTGCTTTAATTCATGCAGTCTGATTCAATTTGCCCCGGAGAAGAGTCCTTCACAGGGGAACTGAGGAGTGAAGGAATGAGAGCGAAGGAGGAAGGAAAGAGGAAGAGGAGGAGAGGCGGTGGACGACGAGACGTGGACACACATCTTCTCCCTCCATCGCGACATCCCACGACGTCTTTGGCTCCACTGAAGGAGAGTAACTACATTAACAATCCTGATCATCTCACTAGACTGTGTGCTGCTTTCTGGAGATGGTGAGTCCTTCTTTTGTCTCTCAGCTAAATGTAATAAGGTTGTGTTAAATTGAGTTGGGCTGGGCCACTAGGCTGACTCCCTGCCCTGGCACGAACTGAGTGACAATAAGCAGGAGACAGATTTGAATTTCATAAACTGATATACAAACTACGTTCGGTCTGCATAAACATTTTAAGAACTTGAGTTAATAGAAGGAAAAGAAAATGTACATAAGGGTAAAAACAGACTGAGTCCAATTAGGCAGCGGTTGGGGATTGAGGATGCTTGAATTTGGAGAAATCTTTGAAAAAAATCTGTGCACTTTTATTGTGATGGGCAAATGGGAAAGCCCATCTCCTATGGTACACCCCATGAACCTAAAAAACCTTGAATGAAACATCACTATTAAGTTTGGTCTATCACCTAAAGCTGCATTAGGTCTCTCCTCAGTTTGCTCCTTAATTCCATCAGAGTAATCTCACATTATTGCCCTCTAACAGTACCCTAAACGGAGAATAAAAAGTTTGCTCCCCTCTAGCAGTGTATTACCAGGAAACAACAGGCCCTCTCCTCATTAAGTTATAGATATAAATGCTCCAAAGCATGAAATTACCCCCGAGCCTCCCTCTCCAAATAACCTGGTTTGCAAACAAATGATCCGAGCACAAGCAGTAAAAGGCAGATTATTAAAATAATAGGAGGGATTTAAATTTGCATCCACAGAACAATTCAGCAAAGGACTCTGCAATTACTCCTCCCCCTCCTCTTCCCCTGTTCATTCCACCTTTCTACTGGCAAGCAGAGTCCCTCGCTCTTTATTGTGTCCATCTGCTCTTTCTAAAAAACAGAAGCAGACTTGGCTATCTTCAGGTGTGTCTCCGAGTGTGCTAATGTGGTCAGCTACGGGAGTGTGTGCACTGACTCTGGCTGTATCTGGTGTTATTGTTTACTTTCATCAAAACCACTACCAATCTACATGTACGTACTTTCTTATTCTTCTCAGCCGCCACACTAACATCTTATTTCTCTCCTCCCATCTAACACTATGATAAATATCTAACTTTATCCTGTGACAATAACAGTCCCTCCTCCTATGCTGGAGTAAATGGGGAGCGATGAGAGGGTGAGGTGAGCAGCAACGGACGAGGCAAAGGGTGCTCAGGTCTGCATTACCTCTGAGTTATAGCCCCCATTTGCATCTCAATCAGCCTCTTTGGAGAGCCCACCACCTTGGTAACACCCCCATCACACCACAGCCACCCCGGGTAATCAGGGAGATTTAGTGGAACTGGCAGCCTACCATGGGCACCCCCTGGCTGGGGCTCGCAGCTCATTCCCAGCCCCTGGTCTTGCTAAGGGCCCTCTGGGCCACATCCAAACACAGGAGAATGGCAGCACTTAACAAGACTGAGGAAAACCAAAATAGACGAGCAGCAGGAACAAGCCATAAAACAGAGGGAAAACAAAGCACCCGAGATATTGTAATAGATGCTCCAGCATAGATGTCTGCATAGTGTTCTGTATTGCTGCCTCATTATAGCAGAAGAAAAAAGAAAACAAACTTGAACTTGTGACCTTAGGTGAGAACATTTTATCTCAGAGTTGATGATGGCACTGACACCATCCCACTGCTCCCCTGCAGCAAAAACAGGCTCTCTCCTACATGTAATGGGAGTATGTGCACCCACAAACACAAACACACACATGCACACACAGCTACATGGTGTGATTTGCAGATAGTGAATGCTCCACTTGAGAGTTGCCTCTCTAGTTAGCGCTGTCTCATGGATGAACCCTGCTAAGGTATTATTACCTACACTCAGCCCTATTGATATTGTGACTCCAGCATCTGTTCACCTCCTTGTTACTGCCTGGACCACAGCACAGCTTCCTATCTGACTGTGTGCATGGCATGTGTGTGTGTCTGTACCTGTTTGTTTGTGCGTGTGTGTGTGTGTGTATCCCGGACCTCTGGGGTGGAAAGTAGTCACTGTGCACAGTAGAAGACAAGAGGCTGAGGAGGCTAATAGAGAAACACTCGGCACACCAGGGGCCTAATCAACTGCAAAGGACATCTACCCATAGCTCCAAACGTCTCTCAAACACAGACGCACTCTGGCCTTTCTTTCTCCCTCTAATCTCACTGATACTGTAAACTCCACACGGCCCACACCGACGCCACATCACACAAAGACTTTGTAAGTGAAACTTGAAGAAAAACAACAATGAAAGAGAATGCAAGACTGGAAACCAAACTTTGCCTGCAAACACAGATGGCTCAGGTGAGTGGAGGAAAACTACACAAAAGAGAAACAGGAGGAGAGTGAGGACTGAAGATGGAGAGACTCAGAATGAGGAGCTGAGTTTCAGTTATCAGAATCAAATATTAGTGGGGGAAAAAACTGGGGAGTGGGCAACATTAATCAAAGTGTTCACCTAGTGGGCAGCCATATGGCAGATCAGCACGCCAACAGTGCAAACTTGCTGATCTTCAGTAACGGGGTGCAATTAATTCCACTGGCTGCATTCATCTCTCCCTCACACACAGAAGAAGGGGGGTAGAAAAGAAGAGGAGAGAACAGAGGAGGGTTTGTTATGACTCTTTACTCTTCCTCCTCAACTCTTTCTTCCTTTCTCTCTCTCTCTCTCTCTCTCTCTCTCTCTCTCTCTCTCTCTCTCTCTCTCTCTCTCGAAGCAGAGGAATCAAACCCAGGTGATGAATGAGGTGGACACAAGGGCCTCAGGTAGCTCCTGTGGCGATGGTGGGGGGGAGTGATGGGGGGTGGGATGAGAAAAAGTGGAGAAATTAGGAGGGTGGGAGAGGAGGAGACGGCTGTGGGCAGCACGCAGGAGAGAAGTTTATGCTTAAGATTTGGCCGAGGTATTTGTAAGTAGGCCTTAACATCAATATTTACAAGTATGTTGATTTTGCCAAGCAAGACTTTTTCAAATTCATTGCAGAAGTTAGTTCAATATTCTTCCCTATATAAAAAGCAGCACTCCTTCAGTGACTGCCATTATTACTAAGATGATGAGGACTTTATAGAGGAAAATAGTAGACAGTCAGAATGCTATTTATGAAAAACCATAATGGCACCAAAAAAACAAAGCCTCATAAATTCCCACACAAAATCCCATTATCTGTCCTACATAATAGCAGTTTCTACACAAGGCTCAGCAAATAAAACATTTTGTCTATTAAAACTCTCCAGCTCTCCCTAAAATTGTTGTAGTGCCGGTAAAATCCTTTGAACATTGGCAGAAACATTGTGCAAAGGTCTTTAATTTGCACGAATTTGTCAGAGAGAAGGAATGAAAGTTTGCTCTCTTCACAACAGAATCGCAAAAACAAAAAAACAAAAAAATGTGCAGATTATCCTCAAACGCAATCTCAGTAAATCTGAACGGAGGTCTCTCTCTCTCTGCACGATTAAACCAAATGCAGTGTTTTTTAAATCAGATATCAATTCATTAAAATGTAAATTAAAAGAGCAAACATGGTAATGATAAGTGACGTCAATCGTTTCTCTTCAAACTGGATAGAGAAAGCTTCTATGAGAAAAGATGGTCAGTGTTCGCTTGGTGAGCCGGCAGAATAAAGCAAGCACAACCTGACCTAACACACAAAACACACACACCCTCGCAGCTCTCAGGCCTCTTTTGGTTTTATGTAAAATTAGCGTCTCCCCTGGCTCTTAACACAAGCTCATCTCCATTAGCCCAACCTAGTAAAACTGACTCCTGCAAATGAGTTGTGGATATGCATTCCCCTGGCCCTCTCATCTCTCCCACCAATCCAAATACACTGCATCCGCTAGCTCACGTCCATCTCTCCGTAAGTCAGCCCATCCCACAGGCCTAGTCACCATACCACCCATACCAATATCATAAATGACTGTGGGGGAAGCCTTCATTAGGGCAACAATGCCCCTCCACTCCTCTAATCAGGGCATTTTCCTTGAGCGCATTGGGATGGTACTTTATGGCCCAAATGGGGTTCTGTTAATGAGGAAGTATACATGTCTCCATTTCCTGTCTAGCCAGGTCGGCAGTTCCTGTATTTTGCCCTTTTATAATCACAAGGCTTTTTTAATGAGCTATATCCATCTTGGTCATGCATTAAACACCACGTAGACATACAATAACAGAATAAATGAAAAGACACACACAATTAATTACACTACAAAAACACAGTAATATTCTTGCCAAACACTGTGATGTAGCCATGTGGCTTATTACCAAGCTTTGAAGATGGGAAGAAATAAATTACAAAATGAGTGTCAGTGTCAAGATATTTACATGTCTTTGTCTTTTTCAAATGGGGTGCAACTACCTACTGCACTCCAAGCAACATGAGTTTAAACCAGTATGGTGACAGCTGAATTATTGCAATGTCACAGTAAATTCTGTTAGAGTGTTCCCACATACTCTCTGCTGTTTCACATTCTGCTCTCGGCCCACTCAGTCTTCTCAATCCCCCTCTCTGCACCTCTGATCTCTCACTGTCCCTGTCTTTCCTTCTCTCCATCATCCCCTCTTCACTCCCAGGCCTCGTTGACATTAACCTGGAGCACTCACATTTTCCCATGGTTCTCCATGTTGCTCTCCACATGTCAGAGCGGGAGGCTTTATGGCCCATATCCATCAGCGTCACATGCCAGGATTTATGGGAGATGGAGTCCAAACCTGATCGCTCTGAATCAGTCTTGCTGAAGCCAACCCCTGGGCCGCTGTGGGATGTAATGGATGAGCATCCTTGCCACACCACCCCCATCTCACCTCACCTCACTCCTTCCTTCACTCTCTCCTCACCCACACTCTGCACTCTTCCCTTCATCCCTAGTGATTTTACCTCCCGCCTGCCCATCAGTCCGGCCCTCTTGCTTGCCCTAGTTGGCTCAACTTTGGTCATTCATTCAAACCTAATGGAGATTTGGTTACCAAAAAATTAATGAGGCAGACTCACTCGAGGAAATATTCAAGTGCCCATGTACCCACATGCACTCATACAGACATAAGCACATCATTCATTGCTGTGTGTAGGGTTTTATTTGGGCTAATTTATCATGACACTGTATTATTAGGCAGCAGTGCCCTTCGGAGGAGAGATGAGAGGCACCAATTAACTCTGTTCACCATTCGCTGCCACAGTCAGACCTGAATGACAAAGGTCTGTCAAATTACTCTATCTTGTAGCAGGAGAAGACGCTCTGTGGATTATCAAGTAGAAATGAATTAGAGCTAATATTTTCCTCAGACATTTGTACTGAAACTTCTGCACCTGCGCTCTAAAATACCAATAGGAGTCTGACCCAAATGACCTTTAACTACTGTTGCCACGACCGTCAAGCTTTCCATTCTCGCATGGCCCGTGTGCAGTTTACAACAATAGTGAGGGCGGATTTACTGCTTTAATTTCTCAGTAATTTTGGAAGCAGTGGGTTGATTTCTGACAGATAGAGACATAAACAGGGCAAAGTAGATTTTATCAACTGCAACAACTAAGTTAACACTGGCTCATCGAGTTGGCTGAAAACGGCATTTTCGGATGACTTTTTAAGGTTTACAGTTACCTAATTTTAAAAATAAAATATATACTTGTGATAGTTACTTGTGCTAAAAGACTGAGGCTAAAGCTGTATATTCCTGGCAAAAAGTTAACAGCCTCACCGGTTGATGAGCCATGAAGAAGACAACAAAATGAAAACACAGCAGTGTTCTTGTATTGCAGTGTAGAGTCAGATAGTGTTATCAAGAAAAAGATTGGATTTATGCTTTATTGTTCATATTTCCAAACACTGTGTTTCACTTTTAACATTACAGGAGAAAAGGCTGTTAGGTTGAGGACTAACTAATGTGTTTAACACATATAACGCTATCTCAGATAACGAGTTTGGCTGGGGTGGATGGAGTGTCATCTTTCCCAAATCTAATGGAGCAGGACAGAGCTGATAAAGATACCCTGAACTCTGATTCTGTCTCTTGCATCCAAGGATTGGACATTTGCTGTCCAGGGGAGTGATTTTGCAAAAAGTCAACAACTAAAATTGCTTTAAAAATTGCCTAAAAGTCAACTGTCCTCTCAGAAAAATAATAACCCAATCCATTATGACAGTACTGGTAGAACAAAAAGCTCACCAAAGTTTGAGACATCACACTTCCTCTTTATGGCATCCAGACCCCCCGCAGATTTAATCAGCTGAGCCCCTGTGGTCTACATATAATGTTTTGACTGTGGGAGTTAGAGGTTAGAGGTCAAACTGTGTTCACTGGTTTACAGCAGGTTTTCATTACAGAGTTATTTGATATATTTACCCAACCTGTTCACCTTCTAACCTGCCTCTATATAGAGCTGGTTATCTAAAAGTTGTACAGTAAACACACACCCACACACACGCAAGCACACACATGCTCATTTCTCGACTGGAACATGTGAAATAATATTGCCCTGCGGCCCCCCAAACAGGTCCAGACCCTAATAAAGGCTTTACACTATGAAAGAAACACAGTGAGGCAGCTCCGACACCTCTGAGCCTCCCTCAACATACAAACACACAAACACACACACACACACACACACCAGGGCTGTGCCTGGTCGCAGGTCAGGAGAGCCTGTAGCTCTCTGTAGTCCACGGGAGCAGAGCCGTTTGAACCTGTAATATGCTCCTCTCTCCCCTGGTGCCACTTGTTGGGGTTTTAGTGCAGGGGAAATTACACCTGCTCTCTAGCCTGAGACCAGCACTGACACACACACAGACGGCTGTGAAACCAGGGATTACAAACACACAGACACATGAACGCAGAGGTAAACCTCAGAAGCACCCTGCAGAGTGGGCAATCAGACTACAGCTGTATGACATATGAAGAGGGAGTGAGTGTGTGGGTGTGCATGTGTGATGTTGCATTTATATCCCAACATCACCGATCAACAAAACATTTTATAGGAGTGCTTCACACACCATTAATACACTGGTACCGTTTTGAAAGTATGAGCAGCCCAAACAGCAATAACAGATTAACAGCCCTGTTCAGCATCCACCGGGAGACCAGTTCAATGCATGGAGAGAATAAAGAATGTGACCTGGCTTTACCATCCAAATACAGAACCTGTAAGTAGAAAAATAAAGTGCTTTATCTAGATCATAGACGCAAGATCAATCCTATGTACGATAGCTGGGTACAATTAGGACACATTATGCTGCTATACTGTTCTGTAGGCCTGATCACTTGCCAATGTGTAGGCTTAATCACTGGTTAGCTAGGGAAGCCGCTTCATCATCGAAATCTTCAACCAAAATGAACACAACATCTAGCCTACTCTGCAAGTCAAATGTGAGCTGAGAGATAATCATTGATATGGGGCAGGAGAGAATGAAACTAATAAAAAGGCAGTGTATCAAAGTATCGCAGTTAAGCATTAGTCACGTGAGGGCAACTACGCCACAACTCTGGTGTTCTCTAAATGAATCCCCCTCGTCCCATGCTTGATTTATGGACCTGTAAAAACACACGTTGTTTTTAATCTACTGCTGCCTGAATCTGCCTCTCTAATGAAATGTGGATCCGTGTGTGTGTCTGTGTGTGTCCAAGGGTGTGCATGTGTGCGTGTCTGTGTGTGTCCAAGGTGTGCATGCATGTGCGTATGTGTGTTTGATAATGATGTATGGGCTGAGGTCTGATTCTTTGAGCATGAATTTTCTCTCTGATAAATATGCATTCAGTTACACAGACTGATTAAGCTGTAAACCAGTGTTAACTCTGTGTCAAAGCGCATACAAACACGCACACACACCCACAAACACGCACACACACCCACAAACACACACACACACACACACACACACACACATATACATACTTAGATGCACACTCACACATACAGTACATGAACACAACTTCCCAGAAAATAATGATAGCTGTGCCTGGGGCAGGATTGTTTGGATGCCTGCAGCGGTTCACTGATATCAGTTCCATGAGACCTGACTGCAGAGGATATCCTATAAACAACAAGGCTCAGAGACACAGCCATATCAGCAAAAGCCAACTCAAAGGAAAAGTCAAGCAAAAGTCAAGAAAGATGATTTGCAAAGTTCTCCCCCAAAATACAACAAAAATATTTTAAAAAATACTATTAATAAAAAGTAAAATAAAATAGTATATTTTTACATGGTAAAAA
This sequence comes from Seriola aureovittata, assembly GCF_021018895.1. Lineage (NCBI taxonomy): Eukaryota > Metazoa > Chordata > Actinopteri > Carangiformes > Carangidae > Seriola > Seriola aureovittata. Next base: position 16,199,628 of record NC_079373.1, read on the forward strand.
TTAAAGATTGCCAAGTGTTTCTCATTGCTTTTGTTGTCCTGCTTTCTATTTGCTTTAAAAAAAAAAAAAAAAAAACATTCACAACTGAAAAGAAAAAAACATTCTCATCTTGTTCGCGACAGCATCATAATGATTCCACACGTTTCTTCTGGCGAGGGCATTTGACTATAGAGAGCTTTGCAGCTCTTATTCTTGAACAGCCTGACATTGAAATTTGTGACTTACAGTGTCCGAATGGTCGGACATGGCAGCTGTTGACTCGTTGTGACGCACTTGTCTGTTCAATAGCAGACAATCTCTCTGTCCTTCACAGCAAAAACAAACTGACAACAGACTACACGCATACACCGTCCTCTCCTTTTCCCTTTGTTTTTTTTCTTCCCTCTAATATGTGAAATGCAATCAGACATGGATATGTAGGGCACCAAACACATGCACGTACATACACATACATAAACTCATTAAGTTCCCATTTCATGCCTGAACATACTCTTGGTGGGTTATGAAAGATGATGAGAGACAGCATCAGACAATTTAAATCTCATGGCGACATCAAACACAGAATTACATCTAATTAGTCTATTGCATCTCTTATGAACTTTATCATGGGATCTGAGAGCCTGTGCTCGTTTCAAACTGTGCTAAAGATGCTAAAGGAGCTTGGGGTAATAGCAGATAAATGTTATAGCCAGTTGCCAGATGGTTTCTGCATTCAACATTACGTTATGTTTGCTTGTTTGGCAGACATCAACTAAGCCTGAGTCTATTTGGCTGCAGCTTATTACAACTGGCTCATCTCCTGATTTAAAACATTACAGTGTGCGCTGGACTTGTCTCTCTGTGGTCAGCACTTCTCAGACTTCAATAAAAACATTCTCTGCTGGCAGAGAGAGAAAGAGAGAGGGAAAGAGTGAAAGAGATCCAAGCAACCTCTCACCTCTCTCATCATAAGAAGCCCTCGTCCCAGGGCTATGAGCCCTCCTTCAGAGGGGAGAGTGAAGGAGTGAAGGATGAGAGTCTGTCAGGTTCAAACAACAAAGAGGTGCTGCCTTACACATCCTTCCTCAACCTGTCCCCTTCAGTGGCAGTGACATCATTTAAATCATTTAAATCCTCCCCAACATGACCTATGGCAAGTGACCCGTCATTCTAACGCTCACACCTCCATGTGAGACGGCTGCCGAACTGCTTATTTAGCAGAAAATACCACCCGGCTAACTATGTGATTTATTCAAAATTATTCCTCAACGGTGCTCCTTCACACAGAGCATTTGCCCATAGTTCACTGTGGTCCAGGCAATTAGGAGCAGGCCACACCTCTTCAGGAGACAGAGCACCTGGCTGTAGCAGACAGACATAAGGAGAAGGAGAGCTGAGCGGCGCACAGCTTTTCACGACGGGCTGGAATAACTAAGCAGAGCAGTGAGGGAGAGTGAGGGAGTGAGGAATGCAAGCCAGGCACTTTAGGATTCATTTAGGTTCCCCATCTCCCTGGTCACTTTATTAGCAGTCTGGGAAGAGTGATGCATGTCCCAAAGCTATGCAAAATGCATAATCAAGCATTTAAATACACACCATGTGGATGGGTGTGTGCAATGACCACGCACGTGCATGTACGTGTGCATATATACTGTACTTGTGACATGTATTACAGAGATGCACAATCATATACACACACACACACACACACACACGAAATGCTTTGTGCTGTTACAACCTGGAGGTATTCAACTCTTACACTTTTATACTAACAGCCTACACTACACAAAGACTCCTTTAGTATTCCCACAAGCTGCATTGTAACCGCCACCTGTGTAATGTAAAGAACTCCTCAGTGGTATATTACAGTAAACCCTATTGTAGTTTCAGAGCTTTGTGTGGTTGCTTGTTGGAGGAATCAGAGCTGGATAAATTTGAAGAAAAAAGGGGTTTCCTCATCAAATTTACATATCGCAATTCCACCCTCATTCTATCCATCCTTTCTGCTCTCTTCAGCGCCAAGCTGATGCAGAGTATAGTTGGGGATGTGGGACCTTTTTATTCCCAGTTTACAGACAGAACACAGGCAGGAAACACACAGATAAATAAGTAAATAAAGAGAGATGAGAAGGTCTCCCTGGAGAGGGGGGGTGCACGTGCTACTAATACGCAAGGAAACAGACCGATTTGCACAATGCTTCATCCTGAAAATAAGGGACAGCCGCCTCTCCCTAAATGATTCAGTGGATGCACCTGAGATTGGAGGAGAGGATTGGGAAAGCAGCGAGAGGTGGAAGCGTAGGTATAATGTTGGTATAGTCTGGGGACGGTCTGAAAAGGAGCTCTAGGGCTGCTTAAGTACAAGCTTCCACATCACCAACAACAATCTCCACCGGATTTATCTGAGCTTTAACAGTGGTGTGTCAGCACAACCTTCATGCAAAAAAAATACTTTTGCCTATGCTTTTTAATGAAAGGAGGTGCACCACGTGAGCTGTCCTAAGCAGGTATGTTTCACTAAAGTAATCAGAGAAACTGCTGTTGTCTTGTTTTTAGGTCAAAAAGGAAAGAAAATAATCTTTTGTGTGTTCACATGACATTAAAACATTTCAGGTGGTTGTGAAATCGCATTAGGAAAAACAAGCTAAAGGTCAAATCCTGCAAGATATAAGACCTAAACATTATGAACTATGATCTACCGGGCTCTCTGGCAGCAGAGAAGAGTGATACAGAACTGCTCACTGACCTGGGAAATGGGCTGCAATTTCCTTAATCATTTTGGGAGAGAGACAAAGAGGGAAAAAAGTGTTACAGAATCAACGGGTGAATGGAGGCGAACGCAAGTCTTTTGAGGTTCTTCTGGAAGATAAAAAAAAAAGAAAAGAAAAAGCCAGGGAGCGAGGGAAGAGAGGGGAAGAGTGACTAAAAGAGCAGCATCCTGAGGCCCTGGAGGGGGCTGCAACTGACCAGGTCAGCATTTCACATGTGTCACTTCCTGTTGGCCTCAGCAGGAGGAGCGTCGCATGGCATGGTGGCCAGCGGGGGCACAGGGCCTGTCAGACTGACACAGGAGGTTATGCACCGGGCAAATGGACAAATGCAGGCACACATGCATCAACACACACACACAAACACACAAACACCCACCAATTCTCTACAAACAAGTGTGATTTCAGGTTAAATGCAGAGTGAGGGTGACACAGAAAGAGGTCTGAATATATGACTGCATCAACACAGTCATGCAAGAAAGTAGCTTTCTAGAGGAAATGTGGGACTCATCCAGAACTTTGCCACCTCATACTGCTGTATGTAGGCCATGACACATAAACATGTGACATTCTCATTATAAATCACAAGCCAGGGAGGTTCGGAAAGATTGTGCTTCAGGAAGGTATGGGAGCACAACTTTATGTACTGACATCTTCAAGGTGAGGCTGTCTTTTTTCCATTTGTCTTTCAAGACCTCTTCCACCTGTGCTTTGTAAAAATCCAGTCTCTCCACCTGAAATAGCAGACACTTGGGAAGGAACATTGTGTTTCATTGATTCTGATGTTACCTTATCCTACAGCATGAGCTCCAGCAAGAGTGTCAACATGGATAGTTTTTCCACATTTTATATTATATATACAGTATATATATATATATATATATATATATATATAGTATGTATATGTAATGTGTAAACAGTGAGAGAGATGAAGGTAATGAAGGTAGAGGTTTGTGGCAGAGATTATGAGTGTATTCTTTGTCTGCTTTTCATATCTAGCAGAGGAACTGTCTATCAGGTCTATCAGGCAGTCTGTCTGCCTGTATGAGTGACCACTGTTTATCGGCTCTCAGTCCGCCTGTCTCACTCTGCCTCTCTGGCCTGTGTTAATGCTGCTGTTTGACATTGCAAGCAGCAGGCTTTTTTCTCCCAGCAGCCTCAGTGGACACTGAGCTTTAGCCTAATTGGTTCCAGAGCAGACCCTGACAGAACTCTCCTCAGCGGCACGCAGCCATATTAATACCCCCCTGCCATACACACACACACACACACACACACACACACACAACAAAAACAAGCACAGCAATCAGTGACTAGCTCGCTAATTAACGCCTTTACAAAGCATCTCATTAGCATGTGTTGTAGAAAGGGGCAGTAGGGGAAATAAGCATTTTGGATTTTAAAAAAAGGAAAGAAATTACAAAATAAGACCATGGCACACGTGTGTGTGTGTGTGTGTGTGTGTGTGTGTGTGTGTGTGTGTGTGTGTGTTGTATTCTACTCAGGGGCCAAGGGCCTTGCTTGGCCCACCAAGCAGTGGGCTGCATCTCAGGGGAGTCCATTACAGCCTTCTGAGGGAAAAACTGGAGTCAAAGATAAGCAGAATTTTAAAGGCAATCAGGAAAAATAAATCTCTGGCACGCAGGCAACACTTTGGTTGTTAACCAGCAACTTAACCTGCCTGTACTGTGACCAGAATAGGAGATAGATATGTAGGTAAGGGGCTGTGGTAAAATGACATGTAGTTAAAGCGTAGGGCAGAGGCCAAAAACTCTGAGCTTAAAGATTCACACAGCAGAGCTCCCTGAAGGTCTCCATATGACAATACTAGGGTGCAAATTTTACAATAATATGGAAAATTACAAAGTACATTAGTCAAAGTTTTGGGTTCACCTAATCTATCTGTCTTTTCTCTTTTTGGGCTTACCACACTTCACTCTCTGCATTTTCTCCTTCTCTATCTGTCTTCCCATCTCCCTCTGCTCTCCCTCCATCTCTCTCAGCACCCATCTGCTGCTTAATCCCCTCCTGGTTTTACTGTGGCTTCATCACAGCCTGTAAAAACAGCCCCCTTTGAACCCTATAAAGGCAACCAGCATCAGGCTTATTGTAAAACACAATCATAAGGTAAATGTTTATCCCCTCTCCGCCACTCTAAACTCCCCTAATGAGCCTGCTGGAGGGGTTTCACCTCACAGCTCGAATAGAGGCAGAGAAAACAACACGTTCTGCTCAGACTGGGCCTGCAGTGGAGATGCAACTAAAGTCCCATCATGAACACAGTGTGTAGCATAATCACAGCAAGAAACTAATTTTATGATAAAAGCTCAGCACAAACGCAAAACTCTGAAGTGCAAAAAGCTCTATTATGTCAAGTACAAATGAACAGTTAAATATGCTAAATATAGAAACAAATATTTTCATACTGGTTAAAGAAGGAGTACAGAGGAGATTTCTTCCAGGAATCTTGTGTAAAATGTATTGTTCTGTTTATACTGTAGCCGTTTCTGGCAGAGCACAGTATGATTGCCTGGGAAGGATAAACCCTCTGACCTTGCTCTTCCTAACAGCCAGTGGCTGTTCTGACCTGCCCATTATCCATCTGTGACCCCCCTATTACACCCACTGTCAGTACATGGCGCTACGCTGAACCGCACCACCCTGCACTGCGGATGAGCCATCACTCTCACCTCCGAACAGCAACGCTAGCCCACACAGCCAGAGACACACAGAGAGAGTTAGAGAAAGAGAGAGTTCAGAGTAATAGTAAGCAGGTAGTTAGGGGTCAGAGGTCCTGTGCAATCGGGACAGCAGTTCCACTCCTGGCAGCCAGAGCGGAACTCTGAGAGGGACCTGGAAGTAGATATGATGACCTTTTGTACAGAGGACCCCAAAATATACTCTCTTATCAAAATGACCTTAACGTAGGAGCATGGGAAGGCGAGCAGAGCCCATCCATCATCTTAAAGATTAATCCTCCTCTCTATTCTTCTCCTGAATCTATTAATAATGCCGCCAGAGGGGAGAATTTGCGGCAAAGATTTATTCTGATATTGTGACTTTTATTCATTAGCCTATAACAGGGGGATTCCTTGAGAAGGAAATATGGAGTGAGCGTAGGGAATGCTAATTCACTACTCATGCTCTATTTGAACTATACAGAACTCTATTAACTCAGTCTCTATTAAATTTGCTGACAATCTGCACATGCTGTATGCCACTGTACCACAAATAGGGAAGATTATCGTTTACACTGCAGAGGTCACCAATCGTTTAATCTTTTGAAACAATTCCAAGCAGCTTCCATTTGTTAATTAATAAACATTTAACAACACCTTGGATAATTCTGTGTCAGGTGTGATGTGAAAATCAATTTGGCTACAAAATCTGGTACTTGGATCAGAGCTTTTTCTCACTCATTCAGACAAAGCAACTACATTAATAGATCTGTACACTGGATTTCACACTGTGGAGCAGCACTGACAGCCCCAGGGGCATACTTCAATTAGAGACTTGGGTGAGTTTAAACACTGCGGATCTACTCTCGCTCAAAGGCGTTTGTCTCTCTCTCTCTTTCTCTCTCCCTCTTTTCCCCCCCTCTCAGCCTCTCTCTCCATATCTGTGCCGAGCACTCACACTCCTTCTTCTTCAAGTCCTGGTCTCTGTAATCAACCCAGTGCTAATGGCTTATTCTTTCTGCTCCAGCACCCACATTTCACTTGTTTATTTTCCCACACTCGTAAATCTGGGGACGCGTCACAAGCGCAGCGATATTAGAGCAATAATCTCAGGTAATTATCAGATGCCCTCTCACACTTTTTCTCCCTCTCTCTGCCTCCCTCCCTTTAACTCTCCCTCTCCCTCTTGCTTTACTAAAGACAGCTATACAGAAGTTTCTTCACCTTTCCTGAAAAGTGTGCAGGCAGTTTGTGAAAGCCTAAACATAAATACAAAGGTTTTCTCTTTAACAAGGGAGACCTGAGCACATGGATCATGGAGAAATTTCATGCTCGTTTCATGATAATTTATTTCATGCCATTGACAGGTGAATTAATGTAACATGAGACATATCACACGTCCACTGTTCACATTGGAACAAGTCAAGTCAATTTGTATTTATAAAGCCCTTGAACACAAATGTGTCTGGAGTCGAAAAAAAAAGGCCTTAATGGAGGGATCAAAGGGGGTAACGGATAGACATAACACAGATCTCTTATATAGAGATTCAATTAGATAGTCTATATATAGATTATACTCTGTACTACTATATATAGAATTGACAATACCAAATAAACATAGGGCTTTAATGTTTCGCACATATTACATGAAAGGATAGAAAAGGAAAGGATAAGGCTGATAAAATTCTTTTTTATGTTTTTAAATTTTTGGGGGTTTTTTTTTTGTTTTTTTACGACAAACAAATCCCATGAAAAGACCAAAATCAGCAGCATATTAATCCGTCTATAGTGTCCGAACCTTCCGACTATTTTCAACTGTGGATTAATACACATTTGGTATGCCAGTAAGTATTTATGGCAGGAGCACGATGAATGTGGGATTGACTCAAAATAAAAAACAGTGCCCATATTTGTTATAATGAAGTCATCCAGTGTAACAGAGTGGCTCACTAATGTGTTTTAAGTAGTTTTTGGGCAACGGATGCCAGTAGCATAGAGGAGTAAGATACATCATGTTTTAGCTTCCCTGCCAAAACCTGTTAGTAAGATCAATTCATTGTTACTTTTGGTCTTTTTATAACATTTGTTGATGATAAGAAAACAACAGAGAGCAGAGAAAGATCAGACAATTTGCTGGGTTCTTGGGGGGGTTTGCCTGTCACTTACCCACTCCTGCTGTATGAGGCCAACAGCCTTGCTGGCCCGGGACAGGTTTCGACATGCCAGGATCACGTGGGCACCATGAAGAGCAAAGGACCTGGCTGTCTCCAAGCCTGAGACATGAGGAGGGAGACAGAGAGACACAGAGACAGATAAAGACGAGAAGAGAAAAAAAAATAATAATGAAAGCGAGCAATGCTTCAAAGATTAGTTTTTTCTGAAGATAACTTTGATTCTCAGGGGTTGAATCTAATGGGGTGGTGGTGGTGATGGTGGGGGTTGAAAGTTAAAATCCCTATCAATTTTCCATATAATTTCTTTCATTGAGAAACCCAGTGGTCTAGTAGAGAGAGTTAATCATTTCTCTCTGAAGTGATGAAACTGATGGAATTGTGGTTCAAGACTTCTTCCTCTCGTCTAAGATAAAGTTTTGGATCTGACCGCCGGCTCTCAAGAAGGTATCTCCACTCATACTGGGTTAGAGGAAGGGAGGTCGGTTATTAATTATGTTGGTAATTATACAGTGATGGCAGTAATTATGAAAACATGGCTCATAATAGAGGAGTGTCAAATGAACAATCGAACAGACATGACATTCAGACTGAACCACGGTGTGATATTTCAGAACATCAAAGGGCCTCTGATAAGGACATTTCTCCCATGAAACGAGGTCCGCAGATACGCACAGAATTTATCAGTCTAAGACTACTTCATGGCTCCATCCAAATCATGTAGTCACGATAAAACTGACAAAAACGGAAGATAGAGGGAGAGAAGTTCATTTCTAAATTACAAGTCTAAATGGGTCATTTCAACCCGTAGGTTGAATTAATTTATGAGATTAACTTTTTTCCTTCACCGTATTTTTATTTCCTTTGACATTTACTATCCCTCAAAGTGTCGTGGAAAAGTTCAACAGCGTAGAGCAGCATCACATTATTCAGTCCCACCTCTACAGTAAATACAAACCAGAGTCAGATAGACACATTCGCAGTGCGAGTGTCCTGACTGACAAACTGGCGGGCAAAATAACTGATTGCGCCAAAGAGGGTCTGAGAGGCAGAGTGTATCAGAGGGTGGATTAATATGAACTGTAATTAGATTATATGTCTTAATCTGATTTTCATTAAGAGCAAAACTGGGAGGCCTAATTGTGAGGAGAGTGTTAAGGACTAATATCTATTAAAACTCAAAATTGGAGTAGGATTGGAAGCCCTTTCTGACAAGTGAAGCATGGAATTAAATTATATGACACCTTATTAGGTGTAATGGAGGGGACTGTGGCTGTGAGCGGAGATCATTTCACTCAGAGGAAATGGAAATGAAAATAAAAACAACATGACAGGAAAAAAAAAAAAAAAAAAATGAGCAGTGTGACTCCCGGAGTAAATATGCTCTTTTGAATTTGCAGGTGGAGCAGCAGGCTTTAGGAAACAAACGTCATAAAATCTTCTCAGCGTCATACAAAACGTCTGCATTGTCACTATAATTTAATTTAAATACTAATAAGGAAAAGTGTGAAGGTTACAGCTCAGCACATAATTGGTACAACAGAGGACCAACCAAAATTTGCAAATGATAAAAAAAAAAAAAAAAAAAGGATTTCAAACATGCCATAATTTAAAAGCATTTTTTTTTGCCTTTATAAATTGGACACGAGTGCTGGCTGCTGGTAAACAACACCACCTCCCTCTCACTTGTTGTGTGTACAAGCCATGAAAGTGAAATTAATCGACACCAGTGTTTTCCATAATGGAGAACAAATTAGAATATGGCAGCAACAACAGCAGCAGCACCAAAGCCATGTATTTCCAGTGACAAATAACAAGGGCTTGACATTAATTGTGAAATAACGAGAGCGGCGTTGCTGTTACAGAGACTCCCTGCCCTCTCACCCATGTTGACGGTGGAGAGGGCCGCACTGAAATTAGCTCCTGGTCAGGTGTACAACAAAGAGAGCCTGTTTGAGCGTTGTACACTGATGGTGGAACATGACGAGAGGTCAGAGGGAGGTTTCTTTTGCTCCGGTGGATTGACAGACGCCATAAACTGTTTTACAACACACAGGAGGCCTGACTATTACGCTACGCTGCTGTGATCTTCCAGGTTCTTTTGTCTAATCAGACAACAACATGGTAAACATGGAGATATATAAGAAGAAGAGTCTCAGAACATTTAGAAAAAAGGTATGAGATGAAGGTAGTGCGCTTGTTAAATCTGAAGATTCACAATGAAATAAAAAATACGTAAAATAAGTAAATGCCTCAGCTATTGTTGAAAATTTGCTTTACCGTGTATGTATAAATGTATAAAATGTATAAAAATTGTGTAAAATGTCCATTAAGCAGTGAATGCTCTTCATGGTACATTAGGATCCTGGCCCTACTGATATCCCCCAATAATGAGTGTGATTTAGTGATTTCACGCTTTGTTTGTCCTTCCTGGCCCGCCGCCCCTCTCTGGATCCCCCTCGTACACAGGTGTATTGGCTCAGTGTAATGAGATCATTACCAGCCTCGTCAGTAAACGTGTTTATTTGGCAAACGAAGCTGCCTGCTCCTTCTCTCTCTTGATCTGCATCCAAAGAGGCATTTAACTAAAATAAGCTCCGCAGTACAATTGGGCAAACAGAAGTCAATTCAGATCATTACAAGACCTGTGGGTAAACATGTCGAGTTCCCACAATCCCCTTTCACCAGAGCTGAATTTGTACCTGAAGGAGCAACACAGATCATGAACACACTACATATCACCCCACCTCTGTGAATTACATGCCAGTTTTAACTGTAATGCCCAGCATAAAAATATGTTGTGTGTTATATCACTGGATGAATAAATATGTTAAGTCTGCGACTGTTAATTATACTGTTTAATTCTGTGCATCTCTCACTGGTTTAATTTGGTGCAATCAATTTGATTTATTCATAAGGATTCTTGGGACTTTGAGTTGGTAAAGTGTTTATAAATTAATAGATTTATTAAAAGTGATGTGAGGCATGAGCGAGCTGCAGTCCCTCTCCATCTGGTCCAGTGCACTGCACTGTCAATGATGTGTACACCACATTCTGCTAACAATCCAACATTTTTAGAAAAATCATTTTCTTTAGTATTATATGCCTTTATTATGAAGTTGACAGTAGAGTGACAACAGAAAATGAGGGGAGAGAGAAATTGGGAATGAAATGCAACAGAGCTTCCCAGCTGGACTTGAACCCAGGACGTTTCAGTTCATGGTCATTCTTAACCCCTAGGCCACCAGGACACCCTGACAATCCCACCCAGATATCAAAATTACAGTTCTATGACCCTACGCCTGTCAGCTATATATGAGGCAAAATGATCAATGACTTGTGTGTCCGAAACAAGCCACAACTAACAATTATTTTTATTACCGATTAATCTGCAGATCATTTTATAAATTAATCAATGAATGTTTAATAAATAATAAATTGTCAGAAAACAGTGAAAAATGCCTGTTATAATTCCCGTAAGACAAAGGTAATGTCTTCAGATATCCCAAACGTCTTCAGTTTAATATGATATAAAAGCAAATCGTCACATTGGAGAAGTTGAAACGAGGGAATCAGTTAATCAGCTGATCTTTTCAGCTCTGGTCGAGTCTGCCAGAGGACCTGTGGGAAGCAGACTGTGTGCTTATCTTTCAAAGAAAACTTAAAACACACCTTTTTAGCCTGGCTTTTATCTACTGTTGTCTACTGACACTTCCACTTTTACTGTTATTTCTATCTCCAATTTATTATCTTTATCATATCATGCTTTGTTTTATCATTTAAGTGTTTTTATTTAAACTCATGTTCTTTTTATGTTAAGCACTTGGAGTCACATCTGATGTATGATTTGTGCTGTATAAATAAATTAAGTTTTAGTCAAAATATTAGTTCTCTGCGCTCTGTAATCTATTGAGTGTCTTTTACATATATAGAACATAGTAAATAAGTAAACAATGGAGTGATTTCAGATTCAGACTAACTCCTGACTGTCTCGTGATGAGCGCACCTGTACCTGCTGCTGCTGCTGTGTATTTCTTGTCCCAAGAAGTGAGGGACGGCACCCCCCCCCCCCTACACACACACACACATACACACACACTTTGTGACTTTTAAGATCCCCTCTAATTCCCCTCCATTAGTCCAAGAGGAGGGAGATGTCACCCCAAAAGTGGGATGTATGGTTAGTAATTACAGCCCAAGGTTGAGCTGTTCCAGGCCAGAGCACTGGAGTGGTTCTATTACCCCTCCCTGTCTCCTTCTGCCTCCTTCCTACCCCCTCAATGCTGTCTCACCCTCCATACAGCGCCTATCTAGTACCCACCCACCCCCCCACCCCCCCTTCTCTTCCTCTGACCCTCTGTGTCAACCTCCAACTCCCTACACAATCTCTCATCATGGCCTCACACCACACTGGTCACCCCATGCTCCTCCTGCAGCCAGACTTAACCCGACTACCTCACACACACACGCACGCGCACACACACACGCACGCTGACACCAGTAAACTTGATAAACACACACACACACCACACCAAATCACACAAATGCACAAAGATAAACACAGATCCCAGAAGCCTGCTCATGCACACATATATCCTGAGCATTAGAGCTATTTTCATCACTGTCATCAAAATCCACCCCATCATGTAACTTTCATCCCCTCATCATCTGCAGACTGTAAACTCGATAGGTCTATAAACTACTTGACTACACACAATAACCCAGTAACCTTTCATTTTATTTTACCTACAGCCTTTGAGCACATATATGTATTCCATCTTTTCTCTCTAACCACTTCAGTTCTATTATATTAGAGCTGTAATCATTATTGAACCCTTCTGGCCTCCAGCATAATACTCTTTGCATGTTACACCAGTTTGGGTCTGCATAGCAAATTTCATCCAAGGTTAATAAAGTTGAATAATTTGACTAACCAACCATAACTGGTTCTCATTACGTAGCCAATAAACACATTCATCAGAGAGGACATGAAATGCCAGTTGAAAAAAAATAAAACTCTCCTTCGATTTCCTCGGTGGCCAAGTTCACAAGCTGACACCGAGCAGGACACGGGCCGGCCATTCTCCTCAGCGGACACACACACACACACACAAAATAATATCAGACCTCTGAATATAAACACAGATGCATTCTGGATGTCATTTAAACCACACGCAGCCACTCAGAGATGCTCAGAGACACACACACGCCGAGACACAGGCACCGCATGCCACCCTCACCAGGAACATCTTTTTATCCATCTAATTCCTCCCACTATGAATAATGCATTTCCCTCCTTACCGAGGCTCGGGTTTAACGCATCGCTGCGCGGGTCTTTAAGGGGGTCCTTATTCATAAACAGCAGTGCAGTAAATACCAGAGCTTTGCAGCCAATTTAATGGCAGTTATGCTTAACAAATCTGCCTCAATCTAATGATCAGCCACAAAGCTAGGCTATGGGTTTAATCTGCACACAGAGGCTCCCCCAGCTCTGCGACTCACTGAATATGCTTAGGGATCTCTCCATCCAGAGAGAGAAGAGCACCGGCCTGACACTTAATCCTCCCAACACAACACTGGGATCAACACAAACATAGAACAATGTTAGTCTTTCATGAATAAGAATAACATTCAAAGTCCTAAAACACTGCAGAGACGATGCATAGAGATACTAAAACATTATGAAGCGCTCCTTTCCAAATCCTTGCTATTCCCCGTCTGGGCCGCCTGAGTCTTTTCTGCTTCTTATTCCAGCATTGACCCTGCACCTAAACAACAATACCATGTGGAATTCAGTGCATGCATTTAGATTGAGTAGAGCCTTGCAACTGCAGGTATTGCTCTACAACCAACCACTGTACAGAAAGGCCAAAAACATTCAGATCAAACATGTCAACATAAAGAAGAATAAACACTGAAAATGTAGAATAATATATGTACACTTTAAAAAGTTGTGACTGATAATACTAAATACACAGTACTACTATATTTCTGAATGCCTGTCTGGAAATAGAAAAAACAGTTATCAACAAAAGTAAAATGACACCTAAACATGTTTCATATGTCAGACATACAGTGCTGGGATTAAAATAGCACATGGAAGACAGTTGGATACATTTTCAACTGTCTTCCATGTGTATTTGAGTGAGACAGAGGGTCAATATGTTATTTCTGTCCACTATCAAACATACATTGTGCTGACAGCACGGCACCTGCTGTAAGAGCCTGCTCAGGTAAGGAGACACATATATGTAGTTATGTACAGTTCCCAAAAGAGCTGTCACAGGGCAGAGGTGACTGCATGTGTCAAGAGAATACAAATATAGTCTTGCCTCAACAACAGATTATTTAGGAAAGGGCTGAGGATTCAAGATCAGCGTGAAAAAAAACAAAACAACAAAAATGTCTGATTTTTTTTTTTCAACTTTGTGCACTATTTTGAGAAAGAAAGCGTTTTGTCCGTGGACTCAGCAGGGGCCAGAGATATGATGACAGTGGCCCTTTAAGGACAACTGTTCCATGGACCCCTGGCCAGTAAATAACCTGAGAGTTAGTTGATAGGAGGGGAATTAGAGCCTGAGCAGGAGTGTGTAATAGGGATGGATAGGAGGCTCAGGCCTGGGTCACAGCCACTTAGGAATCAATGCAGAGGTACAGGTGCACAACCACAGGTCTATAAGAGTAAGAAAACCTTTAAAGAGAGGGGGGAGAGGGTGAGAGAGGGAGAAATAGGGTGAAAACAAACTGCGATCATTTATTTCCATTATCACAATTAAAAACAGCATTCAGGTTGGTACTGGTTTTTAATTTACAAAAGAAAGCAGAGAGAGGAAGACTAATGTTGTGAACTGAGAGCAGCAATCACATCGGCAAGACAAACCACATTACTGTCCCGCCTCCAAGCACTGCTGCAATGGAGCTTCAAGGCTGGTCACAAAACCAGAGACTATGACATTTCATGCTTAAATAAACTCATATATGTGCTTTTCATGTTCGTGTGCATTAAGAACTAAATTAAAGAGCTGAAATGTAAATTTGCTAATTAAATAATATCCCACCATTACTAATAAAAATGTCACATTTCCTGTGGAGGAAATAAGCACTGAAGAAAATGGAAATAGCCTTGACACTTGGATTAAAACACTATTGATGTCATTAAAATGCTAAGTGGGTCCAACCAATTGGCATAACCACATTTCACTAGAGGAATGTCAAAGGAGCACACCAGCAGTAGCAATTACTATTAGAATACTATTAATTATGGCTGATGCATATTTAATATGTGGTAGAGTAAAACAAAGGTTATGTTAATATGGGTTTATTAAGCATTCACATAGTATTAAAATGTCTGTGTGTTGTAACTGGTTCATGCATTCTTTTGAGAAAAGCTTTTTTTTCAGATGAACAAATTTTCATTTACTAAACACATCACAACAAATGTTAAATGTGGATTATCTTTTTCACTATATTTTTTTTAACTAAGGCAAAAACAGGCCCATGTGAGGCAGTTAATATGGGAACTTTCAACCCTAAATAGCAACAACATCGTGGACCTCCTGTGCCCTCTTGTGGTTGAAATTATTTACATTTTCTGCATTCTCCCTCTTCAATTATTGCTCGCCACCTTTTTATCAAAAGGCCACATAAATTTGTTTTATTTAAGAATCCAGCAGTCTTTTAGAGCATCCCACAGACTGTCTAATGATGTTGACAGCTCACTTTTTCCATTCTCATAAGTTCTTTAACATAATGATGGACTTTTAGTAACCTGCAGAAAATACTTTTAAACCAGTACGTCTTTAATCATTTCAAAATGAATACATGACTTCCTTAGAATAGATGTTTTTTGTTTTTTTGCATGCTTTGCGTCATTATCCTGCGGGATAATTTATTTCAAATTACAGATTTTACATATGCTGATTTTACACAAATGTAAGCCGGAAGGAATAGCTGTAGTTTTTCCAATACAAGTCACCAACTCCAAAATAGGTCAAATGTTACAACAACTCAATTATTTCCAGCTGGACTTGAGGGTTTATGTACACCTCACACAGTGATCTCTACACAAGCTCTCCATCTGCAGCCACAGAGGTCAAGTTTGTTTCACCGGAAAGACTTAAATTGACACAATTATATTTTGGTATTTGACCCATGCTACACTTTAAAGATTTGTTTAAGCCATTATTGTCCCCATTTATTTATCTCTGTTTTTTACCATAAGCTTGTGGTATTTTGATTATTTGTTTCCTGGGTACAGACAGTAATTGTTTTATGTTTATGGATGTTCCATGATTTTGCAGTGATTGTTATTTGGTTTATTTGTGTCATTTTCAACTGCATAAATGAACTTCCTCAAAGAAAAGACAGTAATAGCAGTTCAGTTGAGAAGTTATATTTGTTATCAATACACCTAAACAATCCACACTGTTCACTGTATAATAATGTATATATGTCGAGATGAAGATCAAGGCCAGGAATGCGTTTAAGTTCACAAGCTTCTTTGTTCAGTGAAGGTCTCCAGGCTGCTGTTAATCTATGTACTACAGTGCTGCTTTGCAACATCTCATAATATACACACACAACAATTACACTGCTGTGGCTTTCCTGGGGACAAAGGATTTGAATATAAAGACAATTAACGATTTTATGTTTATTTTATTTCCCTCATGCTGTCATTATCTATCCCGAACAAAGCAGCAAGTCTGAACAAATGGCCACTATTTGTGCTAATTTAAACTAAAGGAAAGAGGAAATACATTTGTTTCCAAATCATTATATAGTGAGCCATGCATTTGCTGGGTACGAATGGACACCATTCATTACAGTTAACAATGACATCCAATTCAGCCCAGCTAATGAACTTCAATACAATCATGTTCGGTATTAAGGAGTGATTTGTTGAGTCTAAGTGTATCATTTTGGAGGCTAATGCTGATGAATGTCTGGCTGTGGAGGGATGGGTACTTGCAGGGAGCGGAGATGCTCTTGTCAGACGCTTATCTACCACAAAGTGATACTACATCACCACCTAGTGGTGTTATTATAGAAACACACTTTAGTCCATGATTTCTACCATAGCCATAACAAAACATTATTGAACTGGGAAAACACATAAGGATTTAATGAAACTCACCAACACCCGAGTTGCCCCCAGTAATGAGGACAACCTTGTCAGAGAGGTCACGACCTTGCAGGATCTCTAGAGCAGCAGTGTTTCCATCATACCGTTTTGGTTTCACCATCACATCCTCTACTGTAAACGCCTGGCGTGGGTCAAAGTATGTGGTCCGCTTGTTAATGTGACTGAAAATGAAATAGGGAATAGGATGTTATAATAGAAACATAATTCCAGGATTGCACCATCTAACAAATCCCATGGAGCCAAAATAAAAACATTTGCTTCCTTTGTTAAGCAATCAAAGGTTCAGTTATCTACTTACTCGACATAAATTATCTGCCCTTTTTCATCTGTTTCTTGCTCCCAACCATAAGGTAAATCTGTGGGAAAAGACAGACATCATTTGTTTTAACAGCCAGAATTAATATCTTTGCCACATGGATGAAAGTTATGTTCACAAAAAAAAATGATGTTGTACTTTCCCAAACAACTTCAAGACAATCAAGAAGCAAGGCATTTAACAACTTTCCAATCCCCTGACTATAATCCTAAAGTTACATATAAGATAAGGTAATTATATGTATAATTCATACACTGAATTCTGTGGTGAAACTGATTTATAAGGAGCCTGTATCTTGCTGTGGTTAGAAAAAAAACATCTCTGCCCTGCATATGTGTTTAGCCCTGAAAGACACAGAAATACGTGTAAGAAACTAAAAGCAAACCTCCAGCACAACGCTTTTTCTTTCCCGTCTTGGGGTGTTCCCACTGTGTCTTCATCTCATCGTGGCTGTTGATACACAGAGACAAAAGAAGAGTTTATATCAAGTGGCCTTGGTTTTTACTCTACTCCATTTATCCGTTTATCTATATATTGAGGACAATGCATATTGATCAACATCAATGTAATGTTAATGTGGAAGATTTTGACAAAAGGCTCATGTTCATCAGCAGTCTCTTGGTTGGTTGGTGTTATACATAAAAAACGAACAGGCAAGAAAAAAGACTGCAAAAACAATGCAACTCAACCAAATACTAAGGACACATGACACATATTCATAAAAGAAAACAAATAGACACACAAGACAACCAATATAACATCACATAGGCCTGTGACATGCAAACCAACCTGAAATATGTCTAACAAATCAATCATATCTATCTATCTATCAGTGGTAGACACTGATGTAAAGAGTAAGATGAACACAGTTGTTTCTCCAATAACCAAAATTCCACATTTTCCAGATAAGGTACTGGTTTGTGTATTCTTCCCATGTCACCACAAGCAAGCGGATGCACTGTCCTATCACTGCATCTCATTTCACGATCACACACCTACTGCACGCCACCTCAACTACTCGCGATAGCGGAGCCACAGTCTTATCGAGACATTTCACATTAAATAGCTGCCGAGCACCAGTGCACACAAAACCTACCGTAACATGAGCTCTGTGGACTTTTCATGCTGTCGGTTCAGATATATGAGTTTATCTAAACTGGTGTTGCTAACAAGCTGTTAGCCACAGACCGATATGATCCTTTGGTTAAAACTAAACTCCATATACTGACACTGGTTAGCATACATACACTGAACGTTACTAGAGGGATTACACTTACTTTGCATAGTAGACCCATCCATCTTTCGTAGATCTTTCTTCCCACCCAGGCGGTAACTCGTCCTCACTGTCTGTATCATCCATACCTGCGTATTTTAAAGCTGCCATTGCTCAAGTTTTTTTGACGTAAACGTTGGAGCCACAAACACAAACCAGTGAGTAATATCTGCTCTGAAGAATGAATGCAACTGTCAGAGTAGCAACACAGCCTTCCCCGGCACTTCCGTAACAACACAGTGACGATTGTCGAACTGCCTTTTGGGTAATTGAGGCTCGAGAAACGTGCGGCGGGGCCACCAGGAAATACATCCATGGTGTCACTCATATGTGTCACTTCAGCAGTGTCGTTTTTGTGTTTGTTTGTTTGTTTGTTTGTTTGTTTGTTTGTTTGTTTGTTTGAGTGTTTTTTGTTGGGGGGGTAAATATTTAAACATTCGTTATCGTTTAACAATATTGTCTTATTGGTGTCAGAAGAGGTGAAAAAAAAAATAATAATAATTAAACCAATCTTCAAAGCAGATAAATGTGCCATATAGAAATCCACGGGACCAAAGACAGTCTGAAGTGAACTCTAAGCCCTGAGGAAGGTGCACATGAGGGCAGTGATGAGGTGCCTTTCCTAGGCCCAGGTATCAATAAGTTGCCACCACTCAAGGTCAATGCACACACAACACCCTCCTACATCGTTCAGGTCTGTAGGATTTCCCCTAAGTCTGCTGTAAAATCAAGTCTTGCCTGCTCACAATGCCAACTACTCGTCTACTACAATGTCATGTACTCGTGGCTGTACCTGTCTTAGGTCGTCCCGAGGTTCAGCAAGCGGATCTTACCCGTCATAGGTTGAACATTCTTCCATACTCGACCCTTTTGCGTTTCAAACTATTACTGACTTTGTAAGATGAAAGGCTTTTGTAGAAGAGGTCAGAGCTAAATCAAACTACAAGTTGAAGTTTAGTGGTGATGTTAAAGTCATATGACTGTGGTGTTGTTAGTTTACAGCCTGGCGTTAGCATTTTACCTCTGGTGATTGTATTTAGGATTAAAAAACCTCTCTGAACCTTAAACAATATGTAAACAAAACCATGTGAGCAGTTTGGAAGGAAAACTCAAACATCTTCACCATGACACAAGGAAACATTTGTTCTTTAACAATGCACTTTATAATGTAATAATATAATGTAAAGTGTAAATCTGCAGTAGTAACTAACCTCAGTATCAAACCCACATATACTGATCAAAGCCATGTTCCCACAAGTGTTTTTTGTTAGTCATGTGATTAACATTAATTAATTTGCTTATTAATTGGCTTAATGTCAAATATGCATTATAAAATAGACTTAACAGTGACTGTGTGTGTCGCCTGTGCATGCTTCTATGGAAGTGTGTGAAAGTGTGAGTGTGAGTTTCTTACTGTTGAGTGAGATGCCCGTGGCGCTGACGACTCGGGTTCTCTGGCTGTTGATCAACCACATGTACAGTCTGGAGATCCAGCTCATCTTTGGAGTCTCTTCCTCCTCATCTTCTCTCTCTCCACTTCCTCTCTCCTCCTCCTCCGTCTTCTGTCTCTCTTTCTCCTCCTTCTCTCTCTCATCCCTCTCCTCTCTAGTCTCCCAGGCGACAAAAGGCCGATCATATTTACCAGATGTTACCTCGGCCCTTTGTCTGATAGGACCTTCGTCATCCTCACAGTTGTATAGGGGTTGTATAGGGGACACTGAGAAGCCGAAGGGCCGGGATCCTGCCAGGTGGAATCAGGCGAGGTATCGGCATCATCTGCCAGATACCAGATCTCACAGCTCTTCGGCTACACTTCCTTCTTTTAAAGGAGCACAAATCTCCAAGAGACCAGGGTCTCGTCAACGATAGTTGAACAGAACAGGATATTGTAATACTCTCACTAACCAACGACGAAAAACTGCAGACACAAACACACACAACACAAACATGCTCTGCAGGTTCTTCAATTAAACTTTCTTACTCAACCAAAGTGAACTGAGAAGCATTTCTTCCATCAATACTTGACATGACTCTGTACATGATAAACACTTAAAATACAATAATGTCATTTCAAGTTCATATCGAGTACTAAAAATAAGTTGGAAAATTATTATATCCACAACTGAGTATTGCTGTTACTGGTGCAACAGATGGTACTGAACTTGCACTGCTGCCAAATGTTGTTACAGTAATACTACTAATAATACTCATAATTGTAATTATGATAATAATAAAAGCACTATTGGTGTTAATAATCTCACAATTAGTTAATTAAGAGAAGATTTTTCAGTAACATGATATGATATTATTTGTCATCAGCCAACAACATGCAGGAAAAACACAAAATTAAAATAAAAAAAAGAATCATACTTAGTCAAATAAACATTAAATAATCTTTGTGTTTTATTTTATTTTATGTAAGAGAATCTGCACAGTGTCACAAGTGAAAGGACTAGAAACCGTTCGGTCGATGTGAATTTTGCTCTTGTGCAAAAAAAAGGATTAAATTCAGTCCAGTTTGCACAAATGTCACAGAGGCCACAAGTAAAGCAAAGTTTACAAGTGGAAACTGCGTTTTGCACGTCATTTTACATCTTCTGATTACAGCTTGTTTGCAAACACAGCTTGTTGTTTGCAATGTAACTAATGAAAAAAGTAATTTACTCAACTGATAAACACAGGGAAAGTAAATGTTCTTATTCTTGAACACAATACAGTTCTATTAAACAGATAAATTCAAGTTAAAACAAAAACATTTGGGTCCCAGCTAAATAATGGTCTTACCTTTTCAATGGTTGGTGTGGGAATGAGGTCAGGACTGTGTCCACCTGTATCTCTGCACTTGTTCCATTGTGATGTCACAACCGGCAGAACTGCAGCAGGTTCTAGTTCTGCTGCTCTGTTCTCCTGCAGCGTTCTACTGGTGACACACATTCCTCTGTACAAAGGTCACGTGTTCAAAACCATAGACTGTATATAAAAACAAGGCACCAAAAGAAGCAGATGAAAATTTTCCCCTTTAGTCACTGTCTCTTTTTTGTGTACTTTATTATGTGACATTTTGATATGTGTTTTCTAGCCACAGCCACACATGGTAATAATATTACAGCCCAACACAGGTTATTTTCATTTGCAGTCATCCACACCTACACAATTAATATCACACAGTTTGTTTGCTTTTGAATCTGTTTATTTGCTTTTAATCACATTGTTTTATATGAAGTGCACAAATTCTAACACTGTACACTTTGTGTCTTTGTATTTGAGTTGCTGTGGTTGTCCCTTCTTGGTGGAGTGAAAGGTGTGGCTCCCTCTTCTTCTTCGTTTTTATGGCAAATTGCAACCATATGGAGCATTCTCGCCACCTACTGCAGAATTATAGAATCCTTATATCCTTGTTATTAATCCAGTGTCTTTAAGGTAACTAAAAATATAATTCCAAATACTTTTCCCAGGATTATTTGTAAAGACAGTTTGTAGATCCATGCTTTTTTATTATCCCTTCTTGTTCCAAACTAGTCCTCAATATGTTCCTCTGGTTGAAAGGTGTGGCTGAGGGTTGGGGACTCTTAAATCCTGAGCCAGCTCATTGGGCCAAACCATGTGCCAAAGTGTCATAGGGGGGATTTCAGGTTAAGTTAGTTCTGCTTGGTATTTAGTTATAGTTGGTGTCCATCTTTTATCCTTTGTGTGTTATATGGTTTGGCCAAGCCACTATTTATTTTCCTTCATGTTCTTGCATCTTTTGGCTAAATAAAAACCCCACTCTTTCACCAATAACTCCTGTTTCATCATTGCCCATAGCAAAGATGTAAATAATGAAGTTAATTATGACTGAGTTCAAAGCTGCTTCAGTTTCAGGGTCCTGGTATTATGCATGCTGGCTCACTGTCACTGAGTCCTGGCTCACTGGGACAGTTGAATAGAACAGAGCCATTGTTAACGTTATTAGTGACACTTTTCCTACTAGGATAAGCCAAATTGTCTGCCATGAAATAGGCCTATTAATTCATTATCTCGTATCTTTATACAAGCAAATTAAGTATTTTTTATATTTTATATTTGTGGGTAAATTGTCTTTTTGTGTTTTTATCTTTTCATGTCTGTAAACTCAAATTGGACAGAACTGCATTTGTTTCATTTCTATTAATCAGCTTTATAAACCATTAATGTACTTGCTATTGATATGTCTTAACTAAATGAACTGAGAGCTACATAATGGTTTACATATGTTTATTTGTAGTTTAGTGTGGTTGTAAAACAGGAAGCTGCAGTGAGGGCCACACAAAGACATTTTATCCAATCACTACTTTTCAGCTTGCTACTAAGAGATTAGCTGGTTTTCACGCTTGACTATTTTCTTGAGCTCCATTTCTGCCACATAAGTTTGCTTGTGTAGTGATTCAACTACGACTTTAAGTGAGCAGTTGGATTGACGGAAAGTGAGAGCGGTTTGGATATTGTGGCTTCCAAGGAATATGAAATATTTGCATGTATATCTGTATGCTGACTTGTTCAACCTGGTAACTGATTTAGTACAATCCACTGCAAATATACTTATTGCATACAAACACTGAAAATTCCTCCAGTTTGCCTTTCAGTGAATAGCATATGAACACCACTTGGCTAATCTTCTCTTATGGTGTCATCGTGATGGCATAGTCACAAGACAGAAGATGTTTCAGACAGTGCAAATGATACAGAGCTTATGATAGTGAAATGTACCGTTTACAGCTTAGCAAAACAGTGAAAAACGAAACAACTAGGCCTTCAATGTCATATGAGGATGTTTTGTGTCTTGGTCATTATTGGTCTTTATGTAGCTTTTTTGTGTCTCTTTGTGATGGTTTTGGTTGTCTTTGTGGTCATTTTGCATCTATTTATAGTCATTTTGGATCTCTTTGTAGTCATTTTGACTCTCTTTTTTGTCATTTTGCGTCCTTTTACGGTCGTTTTGAGTCTAACTGAGCTCTATGACTTCCAGAAAAGAAATATTAACTGTCACTGTCACTTCAAGCTATTGCTTTGAGACCCACAGACCTCTTGGACCCCTGGACCTGTAACCAATTGTCCTGTTTAATTCAACTTGGTGTCACAATCGGTCCATTTACCCAAGATGTACATGATATAAATGACACATAAATTAGATACAGTTACCATATACCAATAATAACAATAAACCAAGCAGTATATAATGTAATTCTATTACTTTCCTCTTTGATTGTTGAAACCATGGATGTATTAATGGAACCGTATGGTAAAGCGCATGCTCGTAGGCAGCAGAAAGGGGAGGGGCCAGGAGGTGGGCCGACCAACTGTAGGCAAGTGTGTGTGTTTGTGTGTGTTCGTCTCAACGTAGCACGAAATGTGTGTCCTCTCAGCAAAAACATACACACTAACGTGAGACGTGCTAGTTAACGGTTTTTTTTTTAGGTATTTAAAGTTTTGTTTTGTCGCCTTAAGACTGTTTCGATGTTGTACTCTGTATATTAAACATTCCGCTTGTAAAACGCAATATTTATTGGCTTAGAGCAGCCGACTTCGTTTCTTCTAAAGAGTGTCCGCTTCCCCTCCCCTCGATGAAGCGTTGCGATGCCCTCTGATTTTATATCCCTTCTTAGCTCGGATCTCGACCTCAATTCCCCCAAATCGCTTTACTCTAAAGGTAAGATTTTACTAAAGAAAGGCTACTGTTGCGAAACTAACCCGTTCTGTCCTGGTTTGAACGGAAGTGATATGGATGTCTTGATAGCTCATGTTAAGCTGCTAGCTAGCTGTAGTTAGCTTCTTTTTTGCTGTTAGCCAGCCGAGCTAGCCTAGATAGTTAGCTGTATTTGCATTGGCGACTACCTGACTGGTTAGCTGTCCATGTCACATGCGTGGAAGAGATGGTACGCTAGGTTGCTCTTCTAATTGCAACAGTGATACGTGAGATCACATTGACTTCATTAGATTTGTTTATAGTTTTGATAGGCTGGTGGCTAGCATTATGTTAAGTACATACGATTAGCTAGCCACAGCTACGTGAGGTCGTTCTCCAGCCACATTGTTCAGCGGTTTAACGTACTTAAGTCTTGGTCAGATCCTGCAGAGGTGTGTGTGTGTATGTGTGTAGCGTGTGTGTGTGTATCGCATCGCGAGAGAAGGTCGAAAAGTTGTACATGCGTGTTGTTTTGTTTATTCTTGTTTAGTTTTGTAAAGTGACAGTGCCCCTGTTGTTTTGGGTTATGAGTGGAATTGAGCCAGAGTTATCCTCCTCACATTCTCTGGTTTCACAGAAAGAATGCAGTTGTTGGCATTTCAAAGCCCAGGGCTCATTCTCCCTGACAGGATAAGAGGTGTTGCCACCGGGGCTGCTAGTGCCAAAATGTATCCTATCTGTAATAGGCTTTGGACACGTGTCAGCCAACTGTTATGTTATTATTAGGAGGATGTTGCTGCATCATGTAGGAACTAGACAGTTAACTCTTGTTGTGGTTAGCAGGGTTAGTGGGTTGTACTGGCTTTCAGCAGCCCTCAGTCTTTAAGTTAATTTGCCCTCTGTTAACAAGTGTATCAACTTAATGTGTAAAGAAACTGTCTCTTAATCTTCCACTCAACACTGTCAGCTATCGTATTGTTGCTTATTCATGAGAAAGCCTTGTATACTGTGTGTTGTTGTGCACTGCACTCAAAGTTGTAATGTAGCCTGAGAAGCGTGGATTTATGCATTTTGATAGAATGCCGGTAGACAACAGAGCTTCCCCTTCTGCCTATTTTACCCCCTGGTCTAAGCTGTAGTCTATATTCTGATTGCTAAAAGTTAACAAATAATTTTGCAATAATACCTAATGCAGCATTCCCGCCTGCTGTCTGACCTGCTGGTCCCACATCTGTCTGGCTGTTATGTATAGGGTGCTCATGAGCCAGCGGAAAGCATTGCTCTGTGACCCTGAATTACTCAGTTGAGCCTGCCATATGGTCGCACTGTATCACATGATGGCTGTTTATTTATATCTCAGTAATTGGGTATGTGTTGTGTTGGGGTCAAGGTAGCTGACGTGCCCATCAAAGATCTAGTCAGAGACCTCATGTATATCAGGCTGTAAGTGAGAGAGGGGACAGCTGGCCAAGTTGCATTTTGGCCTGCCCAAGTACATTGCATCATTTAGTTGGTCATGTTTTTTTTTTTTTTGGTTGAAAATTAGGCAAAATATGAAACCTCAAAAGTGAACTACTGAACCCTGATGTTTTTAAAGTGGAAAATAACCTCTGCCAGTCGCTTTTAGTAGATGTATGAGACCCCATTTGCCCAGTCTTGCTCTAGGAAGCGCCACCACTGACTTGCTTTGTCTCCCTACTCCAACACTAAAGCAAAAGACAATGATTTAATTGTTAACTATGTTTCATTGTAAATGACGAATAGCAAAATTATAAACACCTTTACAATCTGGTTATAAATTTATACAACTTTATGGCTGGGAACCTCATGATTACTCTTTATTCATCTCAAATTATGATTATCATACTTTTCCCATCTGTATGTCCATATTCACAATAGTATAATTATTGACATCCATCATTATAAAAAAAATCTGGTTTGTTTTATTAACATAATGATTTATTAAAACAATGGAAATATGCCAACTCATAGGTTGAAGTTCATTTTACATGTGAGAGAAATAAGCTTATCTACTAGCATTTTAAAATATTCAGTAAGAGAGAAATTGTGTGATGCTTCTTTGACACTTGCTGAAGGGTTATCTATTTGGCTTCATCAGTACTTTTCCCTCCAACTTCAAGTGGAAACATGTAATGTGATTATATTGCTGAAATATTTTATCGTTGCATTACACAGCTTGTGTATTATCTTATCGAGCTCCCATTTCAAATGTTTTCATTTAGATGGATAGAAAATCCAGAAAGACAGTTTAATCTTAGTGAGAGGGGAAAAAAATCCCACATCAACTTATCAGTGTGAGAAGCTTGAGCTGAAGCATCAGTGTGTGTGATTGGATTCCAATGTGTGAGACTGACACACAGGACATTCATTACAGTGCCGTTGAGATTTGGTTCAACCATTAAATGACAATAAGTGTTCATTTATATGGATGCTTTACATGATGCACAACGCAAGTCGTTTTCTAAGGGATAATTTCTTTGATAGAAAGTAGTTCCAACATTTTTCACATTGCAGTTTGTGTATTATCCAGAGAAAGTGGACAGTGCTTCTGGAAAGATGTGATTTGATGTAGTTCTTCAACTTCAAATCACCATAAATCTAAGAGATGGAATCGCAAAAACTGTATAATTAAAACCAAAACTATCTGCATGGCTGGATACCTTTAGCAACTCTAGCTCCTTCTCATAGCTCCAGAACAAGCCATTTGTTGTCTAACATTAATTCTTTTGTACATTATGGAGATTGGGAAGACTAGAAATCAACATGTTAAATATGAAATCTTAGTTTGGCTTTGCTGTGTTCTATTTTTATTTCATTGTTCCTGAACTGAGAGTGTTCATATCAGTGCAGGCATCCATTAGGCTCCATTTACTGTCAGTCACCTGAGACATATGAGAAGAAATGAAAGTCCGCTCTGGAAATAATCATTTAAAAGCATGCTGCCTAATAACTTTCATGTACACATTCATGTCTTTTTGTGTATGTGTATTCACTGCATCTTTCCAAACTCAAAACAATGGTTAAATACAGGCTAGGTTAACAATTAAAAGAACATTTTAGAAAGGTTAAAATACATTTATTATTATAACCATTTACTATTGCTCTCACATCAAATACAGTATCCAGCCATTTCTTGCCATTACATTTCAAGGTAAACAGAAATGGTGCAAATAGCCAAAAATGGCATTCTTTGTGGTTTGAGTGCAGTGAGTGGCTCTTTTGTCAGTACTCTGGCTTGAGCATATCGTTATGTGTTCAAGAGTGTAATTAAAGCAGCCATTGTTGGGCACTGAGATACATTCTTGGTCTGCATATTTTTTCATTTGCAACAAAAACATAGCCCTCATGAATTGTCTATTCATCTGTCATCCCCCGTCTTAGTCCTAAGCCAGCTGCAATGAATAAAAATGGACTGGTGGCCTTGCCATTTGGCAAAACCTTTAAGGCATGTGTAATGTGAGCAGTGCATAACTATGAGATGAGGTAATTTAATTGTTCAAAGTGTAGGTTAAAGTCAGTCCACCCCTGGCTGGCTAGTGTGTTGCAGTTTACTTTGCTGGGCATACTCTGGCAGGCAAATAAACTTGTACAGATGTCATCTGACTTCTATAAAAGCAAATTAAGACCAATACCAAAATCCATTTCACAACATTATCAGCATCCAGTGTCCATTTGAGCACAGAGGAAATTTAAACATCTTTTCCTTATCAACTGAGGATTGTCTGAGTCAAGATTAGCCTAATATCTTTTTTCTTGTGAAGTTACTCATTCTGAAGCTTCCCTCTGTTAAGACCACAGTAAGAGTAACAGAGCTGTGTATCTTTAAGTTTTTAGTATTAACCATAATGTGACAGTAGGATGGAAATATCAAAAACCATCAAGTACCAAATATGAGTATTGGACACTTAAGTCAGATTCTTCTTGTTTACTTGGTCTCTTGTCAGTTTTAGGTACAGCTGTTTGACAATAAAAGGCACATGCATTGGACCTTTTCCTTAAGGTGAATTTTTATGTAGTAAAATATGTTGATACTCGCAAAGTTTGCTATGTAAGTATTGTTTTGATATTGATACCAAAACCCAATGTTGTATTTGTATCAGTATCAAAGCATTGAGTGTAACCAAGCCTTATAGAGATGCACAGATCGATCGGCTGGCGATAGGAAAAGCCAGGTTTTCAGTGTGATGAAAATGAATGGACTGTGACCGGCCGGATTAGTCTCAGATATCCAATTCTGTGCAGGTCAAGTTTACAATCATGCGCCACACAATAGTTTGCATAATGAATTGTAACCAGAAAGTACTCACATGATTTTTGTTTACCCTCGTACACAGCAAGAGAGAGGAAGAGCCTTTAACTTCGTTATTTGATAGTCAATAGTCTATGTTTTATTATGAACATACAATTGAATTGTCCATTAAAGAAAAGTAACAAAATGTTTGTGTAGGTATCAATTATAGTTCTGTATATGATCCTAGAAAAAACTCTGAATTGGCTCAAATCGGAATCGGCAAGTCAGACTGAGGGGGATGTTTTACTTGGCACACCTTGAGCCCCTTAGTACCAATTAATCATGGTTTGAATGCCACTGCCTATCTGAGTATTGTTGCTGACCATGTGGATCCCTTTATAGCCACCATTTACCATCTTCTCATGACTACGTCCAGGGTGATAATGCACAATGTCACAAAGCAAAAGTCTCAAACTGGTGTTATGAACATGACAGTGAGTGCAATGTACTTAATTGGCCAGTCACCAGATCTGAATCCAGTAGAACACCTTTGGGATGTGGTAAAACGGGAGATTCACAGCATGAATATGCAGCTGACAAATCTGCAGAAATGATGCAATGCAGGCATGTCGACATGGACCAGAATCTCAAAGAAATGTTTCCAATATCTAATGGAATCCATGCCACGAAGAATTAAAGCTGTTTTGAGAGCAAAGGGAGGACCTACCCAGTATTAGTACAGTGTTCCTAATAAAGTGCTCAGTGAGTGTATGTACTGTACAAACACTGTTTTGCATTCTGCTCAGTCCCTGGGCAGTCTGGCCTATGAGTAAATTCAAAACACCAAATGAAATCCAGACTATGCATTTACATATCCAAACTGAGTGGAATGATTAAGCAGCAACATTGTGTGTCAGTTGGTTTGTGCTTGCGCTGGTTATGAGCCTTATGAGTTTAAGATGATTAGATTAAATATTTTATATGATAATACTTAAGGTATTAGTACACATGAAAACAAACATTCAGTGTGTGACAGGCAAATACAGTCATCTCTTATTGACTATTATGGCTGATAAGCTTCATGAGATCTTTTTTTTATATTGACACTATAAAATGCCCCTGATCGTTAATTTGGTAGATTCAAGTAAAACTATGACATAAATGACATTCAGGGAAAAAAACCTGTATGCTTAAACAGCACTTTTATTTAATTTTAGGTTGGTATTTTAAGCAGCCTTATGTTCTGACTTTTATTTAGAACCTCCCTCACCTCCAAGTTTGCCTGTGAAGTTTATTTCTGCTGAATACATGAATGCTTGGCTACACTGTTCTGTCTATGCATGGCATCATAAATTAGTGCATCCTAATGCAGAACCCATGGAAAAACAATGATTGAAATAAACTTATTTACACATTGCATGTTTGAACAAAACCATCCCTATAACAACTGTCAATATATATTTTTTAAAGTCACCTTTTACATTTTTTGACCATGGATCCATTTTCCAGAGGATATTTTTCATACTTTGATATGGTGCAAATTTGAGGTTGGTCTGTTCTGTTGTGAATTTTATAAAATGATCTAATTGAGAGCAAGTGGGAAATGTGTTTAAGCAGAAACTGCACTGTTGAAATGTATTGTAAAATTTAATAGAAAAAATTATATAAATTTTTATAGTGTTGACTCGGCAATGCATGTCATCCTACCTGGCTTTGTGACCCTCCTTACCTGGGTCAGAGAATGCCCAGCCCAATTAACAGTCATTTCTGTTATCTTTACTATGTAATGTAATATAAATCAATTTAGCAGGAATATTTATGTAACAGCCTGCCGTCGCAGATGTAGTGTGAGTCTGTGACCAGTGACGACATTTGTTCATATGTGAATGCTTGTCGCATATGAATGGGTTCCAGGCAGGTTGAACAAACATTCAGTAGACTCACTTCATACACACACCTCCTGTGTGAAAGGGCTATTAGTCAAGACTGAGGTCATGTCGGGTTGCCAGTCAATCCGTTATACATCCATGCACAAAGACCCCCTCTCTTCACACCATGAACAAAGCACAACAGTCTGAGATGGAGGGTTATCCCTCTGGATGGACAAGTTTTTCTGTAATTTTGACGGGACTATTCATTTAAAACAGATTAGCTTTGGATAAGCAATAGAGCATGAAGTGGGCCTCCATCTCAATGCTTTCAAGTTTTGCCTGTCTGATTTTTGTCAATTAGTGTACTGTGTAATTCTTTGTGTGAACTGTGAGGACTTTGTCTTGTCACTCCCTCAGCATCATTGACGTCACAGAAGTGCGAGATCATGTGTCTTGTCAGTTTCTTCGTTCTGCTGGTGCTAAGTCATAGCTGTGTATCAGATGACTACTACACATGCTGGGTGCCGCCGATGCACAGCTGAAATACCCATGTCAGGGAGTTGACAGGTCCCTGTTTCTTAGCAACCAGACTACCTAATGATGTGTTCATCTGCCATCAAATGTGGTTTATGCCAGTGTAACTGCAGTGGTTGCTTATAGTCTACTTGGAATCACCATCAAATACCAAGTAATGTCTCTGCAGGTTTTATTACAGTAAACCCCTTGGGAGGCTAATTTAGATCATCATAAGATACCCTGTGTTATGTTAGTGTTGAATGCAGGAGAAATTTTGATCATAAGACCAAGATTTGCTTCCAGTCTCATTCTGGGATTGCCTCCACTTATTTCTGAAAAGGGAACATGGAAACAACAACTAATCTGAGTGAGATACTTTACTAGTTTTGTAATTGCTGTCAAGATTACACTAGCGTAAGTGCAATTAACTATTGACACAATTACATTTTGTGAAGAAAATGTATTGGCTGTACTGAATTTAGTTAAGTGCTGTCTGAAAATGTTGGAGCCAGTGTCTAGCAATCATTAGTGGTACTGCATCTTAAGGCACTCCTGCATTCGCCTCAGTGTCCAGGCCAAGAGCATGGCGAGCATGGAACTCTTGATGCCATATGTTTGACATGGGACGTTTTGCGCATAATGCTGTATGTTTGGTGTTTAAACTTGTGAGAACTCCGATTTGGGTTAAGTGATAGTAAAAGCAGATGTTTTGTTCTCTTCTTAAAAAATTGGGCACAGTTGTACAGGCTTAAGGCAAAATTGCTGAATTCAAAGTTGTCAGAACATTTCCACTACCGTTTCTAATTACTTGGTCCAGTAAATAAACAATGTGATTTATGTTTTTCAGAGCCTAATTTATCTTCTCCTGCTCATCCTTTATGGCAGAGTCAGTATATGACCTCCTCCCCAAAGAGCTCCAGCTCCAGCCGTCGTCCACCCAGACCGACCCACCCACCATGAGCCAGAAGAGTGGGGGAGAGGCGGGACCTCCACCCTCTGCAGCCTTGGCCTCAGGTGAGCTACCTGCTCAGCCAATGAAAACCATGATCTGGGATCAGTTTTCCCCTTGCCAAACTATTCCCCAAGTCAGTAGGGGTAAAGAAACTAATATGGCCTTGTATCAATTGTCTGGGGGCAACTTCACCCTTTCACCAGTTTTAGAGACAATTCATCTTTGTGACTGTATGAGATTATATTGGCTAATATATTATTTATATTTCAGCAAAGCTATTTTAATACTGCTGGCATAGTCATTAGGGTTTCTCTTGGGTATATTAGGGGTTCCCCCTCCTGGCTCCACAGAGCAATAGTAGTACCAGTGGGAGGGGTGGGGGCAGAGCCAATTTTTACAGTTGAACTTGAGCTGTATTTACATATATTTTGGGATTGTAATTTATTCCATTATTGTGTTGTATTAAAGAAACAACCAATTTGTGAATATCTGTTGTAATTGTTTTGATTAATCCCAAAGGCCTGTCTGAAAGCTTGTTTGACATTGTCAGGGTTGGGGGACCCTGTTAGGTATTTTAGATAATTATGTGATTAACATAGTGAAAGCATGGGAAGAGGCATCGCTCACCTTTACTCTATGCATTGAAGCTTTGATATTCACTCAAAGTGCAACTGCAATAAGTGTCTGCAGCTCTTCACCTGACCAGTTTATTTAATAAATCTGATTGGCACCAAAAAAGATATACATTTGAAAATTGTTGTGTAGGTTAAACCAGTTTCTAAAATCAATTACCATGTAACTATCCTATGCTACTGGCAGCAACTATAAATTAGTGGTTTCTTTGGAATAAAAGTCATACACAGAATGTTTTTTTTTCTCCTGGAAAGCTTTACTCTGAATAACAGCTACAAGAAATGTTGAGTTCGCATTAACAGCATGCTAACATAGCTTGTTCTTTCTCATTTCACTCATTTTTTCAGCAGCACTTTTCCCTGTGATGCTTGTGCTAAACGTTTTTTTTGTCACTTGGCTTTTTAAGCAAATGAAAAATATATTTGGGTGGTCCAGCTTCAAAAACAGAAAAAAAAAACCCATGCAGCGTAACCCTGTACTGTCCTTTGGCTTTAGCAGTCATCTCAGACATCCCCCATGTTATGCCATTATATTGTGTTTCAGAGTCTGTGTATTAGCACCATAGTTTGAAGGCGTCAGTATAGTTAGGTTTTATTCTGTAATGCCTTAACAAGTGCCTAGAACAGAAACAGCCTACGCATTTTCACACTTAATCTTATACACACTCATTCAACAGAAGGTCATGTGAGAATTTCCTGAGGTTTCAAACTGTTTGAGCTTTGCAGCTAAATGCAGCTACTCCCACGTTTGAAAGCAGCTGATATTTTCATTAATTATGAAGGTTCTGTCTCTTTATGAAACAGTGAAGTTGCCCCTGGCAGACAATGAACTGTCTTTTCAATTTCATGTAGTAAAGCAAAGGAATATGGTCTGATCTTGGATCATGGTTCAGGGCAGTCAACGTCAGCTATAACTGGGAAGGATTCTAGTCTTCAGTTTGATTTAAAGAGCAAACTAACTGGTCCACAATCATGTTGGAGAGAGCGCTTTTGTTAACGCTACCTTTTCACTATCCTGTCTGACCCAGCTGGCCCTAAGCAGTGCTGATCAAAAGCATGACTACTGTAATGTCCTTAAGATCATCATTAACCAAATACACATGCTTCAAAATGTCTATAAATGATCAACTTCAAAAGTTACTCCTTCGTTCAGTATATTAACTCATCCAATTTACTGATTGACAGAAGTTGAGTCTTGAATGATCAGCTCTCTTGTTGCTCATTGGCTGTCTCGTTTTTATTGCAGGAAGTTCCCTCTGAGGCAGGGAGTGTCTGCATATAAAATGGTCTGCAGTTCACTGCTCCATAGGTCAGAGGCTTGTTTATTCTGTCTCCATGGCTACGCTCAGTCCCAACCAAATCTTCCAATTGGCATGCGCAAACTACTGTTTACTACTGAATGCACATTGCACAAACTGTACTGTAACCCTGGCAACCCTGGCAACTTAATTTGGCGCCACATTACCAGCTTGCAAATTTGGCTGTACAAGAAAGTTTGACCAGATTTTGTTATGTTTTTTTCTGGCAATGTGTATGTAACAATTTGTAGCTTGCTTTTGTTTTTGTAAACAAAGCATGCCAGTTTTGTCACATTGATTTATATTGAGAAAGGTTTTGTAGGAATCAAAACATTGTGGGACCTATAGTACCCTTCTCAACTTTAACTTCAGAATATTTGATCAATGCTTGACAGCTCTCGCATGCACAGTGAGAGCATATAACCCACAACAGTCTATTGAAATTAGAGTTGGGAAGAGGGGAAATCAATACAAATTATGCACAAATTCAGCTGCTTGAATGGGACTGCTAGCCTGCAATGTGCTGAACATCTGTACTAACTTATTTATCTGTATATACTACTGCAGATGCCACCTCTTCCACCTCCAGCCCCTCTGCCTCTTCCTCCCTGGCCATTGGAGTCCCATCCACTGGCCCCGCTACCTCATCCTCAGACCATCTCAAGGTTCCTCAGCATCTCCATTCCACTGGAGGGGATGGAGTTGGAGCTTCAGAGATGCAAGGTATGGAGGGCGCTGTATCTGCCCCCAGCAGAGGCAACAGTGGAGCAAACACTGCAGCAGGAGACATAGGGTCAGGAGTGTTGTCAGGGCTAGGAGTCCAGCAGCCTCAGAACACCCCATCAAAACGGAGGCCTGTGTTGAGCATATCCCCGCCACCTGAGGACCTATTTGACGACAGCCAGATGTCTTGCCAAGAGGAGCCTACCATATCTGGTCCACCAGGTCCAGACTCTGAGCATAGCAGCAGCATGTGGGCTGATGACTCCGTCTCCAACTTCAGCTTGATCAGCTCCATCTCCTACAATGACAACACAGAGGTGCCACGCAAATCTAGAAAACGCACCCCTCGCCAGCGGCCTGGCCCCAAGCCTGCTCCTCCGGAGGACAGCATGGATGTGTTCGATGCTGACAGCGCCAAAGCCCCTCACTTTGTCCTATCCCAGCTGGGCACAGACAAGAGCAGTGCCATGACCAGGTGCGGTGACCCTTGTCCAATGAACATTGTGTTAGCATTGTAACTCAGACTACCTCTGTCCTCCTGTAGGAATACAGTAAAGGTCATTTAATTTAGTTTTGTCTGGGGTAATTGAATTTCTGGAAGCCATATTAATGCCATCATGTGATTTGTTTCTTTTTTTGTTGCCCTGCAGCTCTCTGGAGTCAGGGACTGTTGTGAAGGGTGGGTCACTGTCTGCTCAGTTCCCCCAGAAGAGTGATGGGAAGGAGCTTAAGATCCTGGTGCAGCCAGAGACCCAGCACAGAGCTCGCTATCTGACCGAGGGCAGCAGAGGTTCTGTCAAAGACCGCACACAGCAGGGATTCCCCACTGTCAAGGTTTGACAAAGAAGGCCAACGGCTGCTTCTTGACACAGGAAAAATATTAACACCTAAGTTGGAAATGACTGAATAAGGCCAAAGATACACAGGACACGGAGTGTGGAGTACTGTGCACCACATGAGAATGCCAGTACAGACACATCAGAAGCATTCACTCTTATCCACTACCAACAAGAGTTTGTTTTCAGTTACTTCAAAAGCTTGATTTTACAATGGCTAACGTGCTGTATTCTGTATTCAACAACATGCCCGATTTTAGGAGGGCAAAAAATTGAAAACCAGATCATCCTATAGAAACTTATCCTGTTACTGAAAAATCTGGCCAGGGAAGTGAAGGAATAGCTGCTGCTCTGTATTCATTAATAAGGCACTTAACCTTCCACTGCTCCACTGAGGCTGCTCCCAGTTGTCATTGTGTATAAAGTATGAAGCACTCAACAGAACGACCCTGAAATTCATCAGCACATGTGTTGTATGACAACAACACTAAAGATGCTAGAGAGTCTAGCTTTGAACAAATTCATGCTTCTTTTGTGATATAATTCAAAGTTTCCTATTTGCATTGTATTACCCTTGTATGTTGTTGTGAGTTTATACAGACTTTTTCTTACCACCCTGGCAAGCATCCACACATTACATTGCACTCTTCAGTATGCATTTCTTTTGTGTGCATTCTTGTTGCCTAACAAGGATTCTTTAATAGGGGAAGCATTACTCTTCATGCATTTTGCGTTTAGCCCATGACATGTGTTGCTTTGGGCTTAAAACATCTTTATTGTTTAATAGTGATATGTTTTTCATTATTACTGATGGTCAAGTTATTTACACAATTTTCTATTCTGTCCCCAGTTGGAGGGTGTGACTGAGCCAGTGGTGCTGCAGGTCTTTGTAGCTAATGATGCAGGCCGAGTGAAGCCTCACGGTTTCTACCAGGCTTGCAGAGTGACAGGACGCAACACCACTGCCTGCAAGGAGGTGGACATAGAGGGCACCACTGTTATTGAGATCCCCCTGGAGCCTAGCAGTGACATGACACTCGCGTAAGATGTTATTTTTTGTTCATAATTTGGGATTAGTTAATATTTACGCTGTGTTGATGTTTAAGAAGTGTGCTGTGTGCTTGCTCTGTAGTCCACATCTTGTGCTTGCTTCCACAGGGTGGACTGTGTAGGAATTTTGAAGCTGCGTAATGCAGACGTGGAGGCCCGTATTGGTGTAGCAGGTTCCAAGAAGAAGAGTACCCGAGCCAGGCTGGCTTTCAGAGTCAACATCCCCCAACCTGATGGATCTGTCCTCACTTTACAGGTCCCTTCATCGCCCATCCTCTGCAGTGAGTAGTTCAGTCATAACATGAACTAAAAAATAGTCCAAAGCTACAAAGGCAGCAGTTATCACCAGGCTTCATGAGGCTAAATGCTAGGGAATTCATAATGGTGTGTTTACAGTGTGTGTTGTTTGGCTTTTGTCACACACAGCATTTACTGTGATGGCCATCGAACTCAGTTTTTGTTTGGAACAGACCACAGAAGCTTCTTTCCTTTTCTTTCAGGGTCTTGCCCATGCCCTCTGGCAAACACTAACCCAGATGTCATGTGAGTTTTGATTGTTTGACTCTTCTGTCATTCTCCAGCCCAGCCAGCAGGAGTGCCAGAGATCCTGAAGAAGAGTCTTCAGAGCTGCTCAGTGAGAGGAGGAGAGGAAGTATTTATCATTGGAAAGAACTTCCTCAAAGGAACCAAAGTTATTTTTCAGGAGAACATTGCAGGTGCTGTAGCCAGCTTGATGTTGTCCGTGTTGTGCTTTGTATTTATGTGAATACGGGTTTCTGCATTTAGAGCTCCTGGTGGATGGAAGAATAAAAAAATATTTTTTGTTTTATTCGTAGACGATAATTCCTGGCAAGCCGAGGCAAAGATTGACATGGACCTTTTCCATCAGGTAAATGCAACAGAATTGTATGTATACTGCTGTGTTTGTTCTTGAATAATACAAGATGCTGTGTCAAACCTGCCTCTTTTCATTGACCATACTCCTCATGAGATTCTACTACATATCACACTCTCGGATTTCCAATGTTTTCCAGAACCATTTGATAGTGACAGTCCCTCCGTTCCACAACCAGTCAATTACTTCTCCCGTTTCTGTGGGAATCTTTGTGATGACCAATGCTGGTAGATCACATGACGCCCAGCCCTTCACCTACACTCCAGATTCAGGTACAGTCACTAGCTCAAGCGCAGAGTTTGACTAGTTGATGATTTTCAGAACTACATGGGGATAATCTCTTTGGATTAGAGGCCTCTTGTAGGTTATTGCTTAGAGGTGTGGATGGGGCTTTATGATTATAGCTAACGTGGTAATACAATTTTTTAGATTTTGTTAGGAAAAATACTACTTGTATTGTCTGTATCAATAAACATCTTGACTTTTTTTAGCTACAGAAGATGCATTTAAATGAAAGGTTTCAGGATCAGAATTCATCCGTGACTCATCACTGAAACTTGAATCACACTGTTATAGGTTAATAAATTGTGAAACTCAAGGTATATACTTCCAGTAGGTGCATGGTTTTCTCACAGACACCAAGCTATCCTGTGTTTCCACTTTTACTTTCAGCTGATAACTCAAATGTCCGGACAGTAAAAACAGAGGGACCCTCACTGGTCAAGACATGTATATTTGATGGCCAGATGAAATCTATGTCCTCTGAGCGAACCGACTGCTCTGGTCAGCCTTCCAAACGGCAAGAGGACACACCAATGGAAGTGTCTAGCAATCCACCACCCACAGATGTTTTTAAGGTAATATACATTTCATTCCAATTAAAATATCTATTTCAGAATTTCAGTTGGTAACATTAATGTTTCCTTTCTCAGCCATCCCCTGACCCTCTCGTCTCAGTGCAGCAGACCCTGGAGCTCAGTGCTAGTCCTCATCCAGGAGGAGAGTCTTTTCAGAGTCCAATGCCCCTACAACCTGAGGATGTGGAGCTTCCCCAGGCGCCCCCTGTCTTTCCTAGCCTAGAGTCTCTCAGCACTATACAAAAGCAAGACATTGCCCCCTCAACTTCCTTCCCAGTGTCAGGAGACACCACAATCCCCCCTGTGACACCAGAAGTCCCTCAGCAATTCCTCAGAGACCCTCAGGATAACCTGCCTCCTGAGAGTTCTAACAATAGTGGGGGGGTTGTAGTTGTGGCCATGCCCCAGATAGCAACTCCCGCTCAGCCCCAGCCACAACAGTCACAGGTTCCCTTGTTCCCCCAGGAAGGGGTGGCGCAACTGGAGAGGGCAGTAAGGGAGCTACAGGCTGGAGGTAACACCACGCTCCAACAGGTGTTGGAGGCAGCTGTAGCCCAGCAGCAACTAAACTCTGTGCTTTACAGCCCCACACCCTCTGCAGACTCTCTCCAGCAGCACGTCCAGGAGAACATGAACAGCCTTAGATTGGGAACCACAGATAATTCACTGTCTACACAACAACAGTTACAGATACAACAGCAACAGCAAATGCAACAACAACAGCAGCAACAACAACAAATACAACAACAGTTTCAACAACATCAACAACTGCAGCAACAACAGCAAATCCTTGGTAACCTTCAGCATCAACAACAGCAGCAACATCTACAGCAGCAACAGCAGCAGGTCCTTGGCAACATGCAGATCCAACAGCAACTAATACTACAGCCACAAGACCAACAACAGCTGCAGCAGCAGCAACTCATTGAGAATATCCAACAGCAGCAACAGTTACAACAAAATCAGCAGCAGCAAGTCCTTAACAACATCCAACTTCAGGATCAGCAACAACAAAATCAAATACTTACAAACTTACAACAACATCAGCTACAACAGCAGCAACAACAACAGCAGCAAAATCAGGCATTGAGCAACCTACAACAGCAACAACAACTACAAGAGCAGCAGGTCTTGGAGAATTTGCAGCAGCACCTTCAGGCTGAGTTGCTGCAGCCCCAGATCCACTCCACCACGCAAGTACAGCAGCCAGTGTCCCTCCTTCAACAGGCTGGAGAGCTGCTCACCATTCAGACCAGCTTCCCAACACAGCCTCCATCCCACACATCTCCCCCACAACAGCTCTTCCAATCACCCAGGCCCCTTGCTGAGACCCAGGGCTCTCAACAGCAGGTCCAAGCTGCCCTGCTCCAGAATACACTGACTGTTCTGACCAGTGGCAGTCTCAACTCAGAGCAGCAGTCCCCTGGGTCATCACTTTACCTGTCCCCAAACCCTCAGCCCCAACAACAGCAACCACAGCAACTGGCATTTATCTCCTCCATGGAGACATCTACCAGCCAACCCCAGCCCGTTGCAATGTTTCAGAACCAACCCCAAGCTCAGCTCTCCCAAATGCAGCAACAGAGCACCCCCATGGAGCAGCAGCAGTCTGCGCAGCAGAACCAACAACAGCCACCACAGCTTCCAATGGGCCAGCAGGGCTCCTTGTTCCAAAGTATCCCAAACCACTCACAGGCTAACCCCGCCTCCCAGAGTCAACTCTCCCAACCCCAGCAGACAGGTCTGCTCCTTTGCACGACAGATCTTAACCCTCAGGCTATTCCCCCAACTATTCTCTTCAGCACCCCGACTCAAGGCCCTTCCCCTATAGGGAGCATTAACGTTGGAATCCCTCAGCCAGACCCAGCAGAGCCCATGTCCTTCCAAGACCAGAGCTCCTCAGGCACCAACTCAGCATCCACTGAGAACCAACAGCAGAGCCTGTTCCAGGAGCAGCAGCCAATGCAAGTGGGCCCAAGCTCCAGCAGTGTCCCAAGCAGTCAACCTGTGGAGCTGTTCCTGCCACAGACATCTCTGTCTAGCCTGCAGAGTACTATTGGCTCACAGGAGCTAAACAATCAGGCTCCAGCCCCTGGCACAACCATCTTTGTGGTTCAAGGCGGTGTTGGTGTCGTAGCCAGCCCTGGCCAGCAGCCCCCAGAGCAGCTTTTCCAGACAACTGTGGGTGGGAATGTGGCTCCACAGGGACAAGCCAACCTGTTTGTGTTTGGCATCCAGAATGGTAAGATGATTTTGGGCTTCTTTACCTCCAAAGTTCAGTAAATCAGAATGTAGTAATTGTGAAATTCTTGTTTTCCTTAAGAGCAACTGTACAACTCAAGTTGCCTCAATGCCACAATCATGTCGTTCACCTGCAGTTTGATTATAGTGATTATTTACATTTTCTATTCCTCCCAGACTCGCCCCAGCTGCTAAATTCCTCCGGACCCACTCTGCCAGCTCAGAGCCAGCCCCAGAACTCCAGTCACATGCAGCCTCTGTTGGACCAGCCCATGGCCCAAGCTGCCTCTCCAATGCCGGCGACCATGCACAGCAGCTTACAGAACACCCTCCAGGCACAGATGCAGTCCAGCTTAGAGAACGCCATACAGACCACCCTACAGAATGCAATGCAGACAAACACACAAACAGCTCTGCAGTCCAGTTTACAGGCAACCATAGAAACAAGTCTGCCAACTCCAATGCAGACCAATCTACAGACACAAATACAGAGCAGCTTACAGAATCAATTGCAGGCATCAATATCTGCGTCGTCCAACATGGATAAAATTGAGGACCTACTGGAAAGCCTACAGAAGTAGTGATAAATATTTGGACAATGTGGGCACTAAGGAGAGTGAGTGATATGTAGCTGAGAGTTATACATCCTAACATCAACAGAGTGGTGGTGCATGTTTTTTTGTGCCAATGCCACAAAACTTAGAAAAATTTAAGAATTAAATTCCCCTTTTATCTAAAACCCAAATTATGAGCTCATGTAACTCATTGTTTTTATGAAATATCTATCATTAATCACAGCCTTCATACATCCATTGACCTTGAATTGAGGAATCCGCCTTTGTTATTACCCCTCTTGCAGGATCAGAGAGGCCTGTAATAACTGCTTTATCCATCAGTCTCAGAAATGCAGTGTTTTGTTGTCAGAGTGTTTTAATAATGTGAGTCTAAGAGATGATTATGATTTAAAAAATAGAAAAAAAAAAAAAAAACCTGTCAGGTTTGGTGGAAAAACTGGAAAGGGATAAAGAATGTCAGTGACAGGGAAACAGGGGGAATAGTAATGGGATGGAGATGAGGCTGTAAGAGCAGGCAGAGAAGATAAAACAGCCAGCCATGGAGTGTATATCAGATTGCACATAAGTGTCAGGTATGGGCTGAATCTCATTTTGTGAGTGTGTAAACTCACTTCACTCAGAGAGAAGCAGTCAGTGAGGAGTGTTTTTCTCTGTTCATCATATAGAGAGACAGTGAAAATGTGGGGAAAATGCCTGGCTTAAAAACAGGGGTGAAATAATTTCACAGCCACTCAATTTAAACTTCTTTGTCATGGAGGACATAAGATCTTTCGCAATTAATCAAACCCTTGTGTTTGCACATGTCAACAGTTTGACTAAATTATACTCTAAGAGTAAAGACTGTTAAAATACGTACATTTGTAGAATGTTTTTGCCTCCCATCATATTTGCTGCCATGGCTGGAGTTTGCAACTGAGCAGACTCTATTAGAGGGAGGACAGTTAAATGTTGATATCAACTCTGCTCTACAAAAATGAACTCGCTCACCAAAACGGGCTGTCAATACATTCTGGTATTGCAGGGGATTCCCCTATGTGCAGAAAGCAGCGAGAATATTTAACACTCACAAATGAGATTCAACCTGGTGAATAATGTGACTTAGTCTTTCATTTAGGCACCTCCCAGTGTTTTCATATGTTTAGGCCTCATCACTGGGTTTGCAGAAGCTTTCTTGGTGAAATTTTAAGGAGCATTATAGTGTGTGTATCTTTTTGTTTTGATAATGTGGATAGAAAGAAACTTTCCACTAGTGAAAATGGAGTGTTGTGTGGTTTTATAAACATTTTATCTCAAGCACTTTATAACCTCTTTTGTGTAACCAGCTAATCCTTATATCCGTCCACAGCTCTCTACTGACCCAGCTGAATTTGTACTCGGATACGTCCAGTTAAAAAAAAAAAAAAAAAAAAAAAAGAAAAAAACAGAAAGCAGTTGTCTTTGTAAAGGTAAATACATCTTAACCAAGCATTTTTACATTTTCTCATGTCAGAATATTTTTGAGGTCTAGGACAACTTTGTATAGAATGTCTGCTCACTGTTGAATCCCTCTTTGTATTCAGTCTCAGTGGTCCAGTCAAGTCTGTCAAAAAACAGCCATTCCCACAAAAGCATTGTCATTTTTCAGTGTTGGAGTGGTAAGTAGGCCTTTGTGTTTTACACACTGACAAAACACCTAAATACTGATTCATTTAGACTGTGCATTGAAATGAAGGATTTTCATTGTTATGCTATTTGTACTATTTACTGTTCAATCTTTCACTTGAGACTGTTTTACCTTGTGTTGTGTTAGATATTTAAGTTTTTGTCTCAGTGTGTTGGTACCGTGCGCAGGCTGGCACCATGTGAAGTTGGCACCCAGTACCCGTCCCTTGTGTTGTGAACAGGGGCTCACTGGTAAATGAAATCTCTGTTACATAGAGGCCGCCATTTTGATTCTATCTATGGTGCTATGTGCAGGAGTGATGGGCACTTCTGATGTGATGTTAGTACGTAACAGTTTCTACTTAAATCAATAGCACTGACATTAATTGTTAGCTTCGAAGCAGAGTTGAGTCTAGAGAGCTGGCTGTTGTGGTGGGGTCAGACTGGAGTGCACCCAGGCATACCAAAGCTCCTGTTGTGAATCCTTATCATCTTGTCTCATACTTGTCCTTTTCGAATGCCCTTCTCATGTTTACTAATTTTTACTCACTCATTTAAATTATGCAGCTCTTACATGGATAGCAATTCAGCATGTTGTTTTGTTTTAAGTACATTTATAAAAGACATGTAAAGGTACTTTGTTTCATGGATCATTTAATCTCATCTCTCTTAACATTTCCACCAGTTTTTACATTTCTCATTACATTACTCTATTTTTTGATGCAAAATAACACTGCTGTACTTTCCATATCTACAACAGTAGCCAATTTGGCATTATCAAAAGGCCAATGTTTGAGAATAATTCAAATGTTAGAGTAGTATTGTTCACATATGCATCTGTTTACATTTTCATAGTCATACTATTTTGTCCTGCAGCTGTTAGTGATCCATTTTAAAGTAACTTATCTTTTTTAGAATTTTGTATCCATGTATCAAAATGTAGAGTATTTTTGTAAAACTAAAGTTTTTGGTTTATGCTCATAGCACAGAATATCATTGCTGGTATGTTTTCCTGAAATGAAGCGGAGGTTTATTGTGAAGTGTATGACTGAAATTAGAAATGTAATTAAGTGGACATCAAGCAGATCTGTTAGAACATCATTCTACTGTTTTAACATTTACCCAATTTGTATAATGTAATACATGGGCTAGGTTTCTTGTGTGTGTTTGTTTTTTTTCTAACTTTTTTTTTTTTTTTTTTTTTTTTTTAAATGTCATGCATCTCAAATGGCACTTTGATTCATCCGTTAAGTGTAGATCAGGTTAGAACACAGTAGTGATGTTTCCAAGCATTCCATTCCTCTTGGGTAGGGG
This sequence comes from Seriola aureovittata, assembly GCF_021018895.1. Classification (NCBI taxonomy): domain Eukaryota; kingdom Metazoa; phylum Chordata; class Actinopteri; order Carangiformes; family Carangidae; genus Seriola; species Seriola aureovittata. The sequence goes on from NC_079373.1 coordinate 16,243,249, forward strand.
AGTTTAAGAGCACATGATGTTGCGGAGGAAGTGCGGAACAGTAATGCCTCTTAAAGCCATACCAACACAGAAAGCCAACCTGTGACTTCAGTTTCATGAATGTAAATTTTACCTCATGGTGTGGACATAGAGCTTGCTCTACATCAAACATCGGACCAATTACAGTTTATGAGAACATATATTTTGAGGCAGAGGGGATGGGTGGGGTGGCACCAACTGTCATTTGTGTCACTGAACATTTGTCAGCTTGTTTTGTCTTGGATTGTGGTGTAATTTCATGTTTTTCACGTCCAGTCGTTTCATTTTGAGCAATCCAGGATGCTCAGTCTGACTCTTCGAATAGCCACTTCCACCTGAAAAAAACCATGTAAGACATTGATTTAATAGTGGCGAAGATAGCACACAAATCTTTACACAATATCAGTTTTGTCCTTCAGTCATGTAAATGAATATCCATGTATATTTAAATGTGAAATATACTGCAGGGGTATCTTGAACTTCAATTGTGATGCTTTCAACAGAACTTTGTGTGCCTTGATAACTTAACCGTTACTCTGCTGTGTTCACTGGTGTCCCTTTTGTGTCACTGCTATTTGGCCCCTTGTCCTTTTTATTCCTGAGGACCGTCTAACATCAGGACACTTTTCTGTGATTTAAGTTTTATTTCTACAACACAAGCGCAACCATAGCCCATACCCATATATTTTAGTGTTAACATTTTCTATTTAGAAATCCATTGCAAGATATCAGAGTGAGTACTCTCAACATAATATTGTGCAGCTTCACCAGTGAATTGTCAACTTGTTTATTATTTTCTGTTGAAAATGTTTTTTTCATGCCTCATGAGATTTGTACATGTGAGGTAAAAGGGACGAGACAGTGGAGATTGTTTTATGGAGAGCTTTCTTGTGTTGATGTGCTTGTCAACATTACTATTGTTGCTGTGAAATGCTTGATCAAATGGAGCAACCATGATAACTGTTAATTGCCAATAGTGTGAGCTGTATCTTGTGTGTAATCAGTTTGCTCACTTTTCCTAGTTCGCTTTCTATTTCACATTCTCCAACAGTTCTGTTGTATCCGTTCTGTGTAGCTTGAGCTTTAGTATCTAGCCTTAAGATCCTGAAGTAGGGATAAAGGTCAACCCCAGTGTGTTATCATACATCTGAATTATTATTAACATGTACTTTGCCTTGGTCTGGACATTTGTATACTCTTCTGTTTATATCTGTAATCCTGCTGCTACATTAAATGAATTAATAAAAATCTAAACGTCTTGATTTGCTTCTTTTCTCCCCTCTAAGGTTTTAAATGCACTAGTTATACAAAGCTCTGAAACAAAAGAATCTGTTAGAACTAGTATTGCATGTAAGTCAAGATTCCTGTTGTACACATGTCCTCACAATTAACACAAATTAATACACTGCTGTTAAATAAATCTGGCTTACAGTATTTTGTATTGGTACAAATGCATTACCAACATTGGGAAAGGATGTGTTCATAGTTTACTAATTCTTCTATGTAGAATCTGTTGGAAGAAGGATAATGGATCCTCAGAGTCAAAACCAACATCAAACTCGGGTTGTTTTCTGAGAGCAAGTGCAGCCACCAGTATGGCCAACATGGCAGTCAGGCCCCATATGTGATACTGGCTTCCTGAATCAGGGTCCACAAAATGAAATGAGTGCAATGGCCCAACCATCCCAGCAGCACCATGGGCAGTACAATGGTCCTTCTCGCTGGTGAAGAAGTCCAGAGGGACTGTGAACACGGCACTGACTTCGGCTGGGTTTGGGCAGGGATAAAATGATTCCTCTATGAATCCAACCACCGGGGTCACCAACAGACCACTCTGTTAAAAGATTTGAGGGGGTAATGTGAGAAAAAAGATGAACCCAGAGCAGCTGATGATCTGACAGGGAAGAGTCATTTGTGTTGTCCTACCTTATTAATGATAGGGAACAGTCTACAGACCACCTGAACACCTTCAGGAGATAGACCTATCTCCTCCTCTGCCTCCCTCAGAGCTGTGTCCACATCATCTCTGTCACTGGGGTCTCTCTTCCCACCGGGAAAACACACTTCACCAGCACTGGTCTTCAACTTAACAGAGACAAAAGTCAGTCAAAGGTAGAGTTAAATTACAGATATCGCATTAGTCCTTCACCCAACTGACATCCATGCAGGTTACCTCCTTTGAACGCAGGGTCATCAAGGTGTACAGCTCTCCATTCTTCACAAACAGCGGGATCAGCACCGAGGCTTTGGGCAGGACCGGTAGATAAGACAATTTGTTTCCAATGTCAAACTGTTTTAAAATGGCTATAGTCTCCTCCTTAATATCCATGTTAGCTGTTCGGTTTCAAAGCAGAAACGGAAAAGCAGAGGACAGCTACAAAACCATGCATTTAATGCAAAAGCAAATTAGAAGCCTACCTATAACCTACAAGTGAAAAATATTTGTGTACAGCTTGAATATGTGGGTTTTCAGGTCCGACTGAGTCTTAAATAGCTAGCTGATTTCCGTTTACAAGTAAACATGCCACAGCACTGGTGCAAGTTGGAGCAGTACTACGCATTGTACGTCACAAGGTGACGCGATAAACTAACGGTAGCACAAAGCTAACCCTAATGTTAATGACAGCAGTAGGTTACATGTGACAATATTCTTATGATTACATGTATTATTCACACGAAAAATGTTATTATTAATTGCTATAACGGCTAGGGGAACGTTAAATGAAATCAAACTGAAAACGAAAATATGTCGTCATAATTAGGCGACGAGCGTTAGCCTCAATTATCTGGGCACTGTGGCTTCGAGTTTTATGGCATTTATACATTTGCTTCTCCAAAGTAAGACGGACTGTGGGAATGCACAAAACAATCTTATGTAAGGACAGGGACTTGAAAATGTTTACTCGAATATGACAAAAAAAGTATAGTGTTATTTGTAAACATGTAACATTACTCCCTCTGCTGGGGAAACTGATGAAGTGTCACAGAAAAAAACAGGAATCAAGGTTTCAAAGGGATTTGTATTGCTGTAAACAGGTCCTCCATGAAAACATCAGATATGAAATAAAACGTACAGTACATTCCAAGTCAGTCATTTTATGGCATAATGAGAGGACATATCATTCTAAGTTAAATAAAAACGTGTACAAACTGAAGACTGCTAATATCTGACAATTGAACATAAAGCAGACGCCTGAGACCTGTGATTTAATGTGCCAGAGCAAATTAATAACATTCATTTTCCATCTCCAAGATAAAACTGCAATTTACAGGCAGAGTCTATACACGGAAGTGAATAAATAAATCAAATTTAACATCCAAAATATTCTTAATATACATAATTAATCCCACTTATTCAATGGGGGGCAAAAGAAATGTTCTTCTTAAAGTTATATACAACCCACAAGTCATATTTTGTGGACTCTTAGGTAGAAAAATAAATAAGATTCAAAACACAGCAAAGCTAAGGAAGGTCATCACAGTGGTCCTAGTCTTCATTGATTCAGGTATCATCTCTGCAGCACTTTATCTGCTCACACTTTGTACTTCTCCTTGGCTTGGTCATTTAGTATACAGATGTGCTGAAATAAAAGCAAACCAGAGGACAGTGAGTTCATGTTTGATTCATTTCAGTTGTCCAGGAATTAGATTTTTCTCACAGTGGAAAAAACCACTAGAGGTGATATCTTTGGTTTGGTTTCTGGAAATGTGACAAATTCTTTACTCAATGTGTTTATGTTAGACTTTTCAAAGAAAACATTTAATTAAAATCGAATTAATCAAGAAGAGTTTTGCATTTTCCCAGCAGAAAAGGCCATTATCACAGCAGACATTGTGACTTGTCGTAGTAGAAAACACACAGGTGTTCTTAATAACATTAACAATGCCTCTGCTCTGTTAACATGTCCCAGTAAGTCATGACAGTGTGATACTGAGGCAGCATGAACAATACCAGGATCCTAAAACTGAACCAACTAAATGGAATTCAGCCACAATTACTTTTATTATTTACACCTGTGCTTTTCCTACTGTGACAGTTCAAACAGGCCCCTTTGCATTTCTGGGAGTGTAGAGAAGGATTTGAAGCAGAATTCAGATTATTATACATGGAGATAAAGTTTATCAAAAGTATACTAAACAGCAAAATAAAATGTGAAAACAATAATAATACAAGCTTTTAGATTTTTTTGGTGGACAGTCAAACATTTTTTGTACATTTGATTACACTAAGAGAATTTGTTTTTATGACCTCAGTCTGGATAAGTTTGGATATGGCCTTGGCTCATTCTTTTCAGAAACTAATTGTATGCCTATTTCTAAACAACTACAGTAATCCAGATCAAATTTCTGTCAAAAGTAAACTTTACAAAAAAACTGACAATGAGCATATTCTTTACTACACACCAATTCTAAGCAGGTTTTGAGTATACAGTGTATTTACACTGGGAAACTGAGAAGGTCAAGTATATTCAAAGTCAGTATGCATATTAGAAATACCGCCTCATCGTTGTATGCCTCTGCCAATCAGCCAAGTTGCACGAAATATGGTCACAGACCAGAAGTGTTTTTACAGAACATAATGATATCACAGTGAAGTTGACCATTGACCATTTGGATATAAAATGTCATCACTTCATCATTTTAAATTGTGTCATAATTAGTATATGAATTCATGAGTTATAGTCAAAAATGTGTTTTGTGAGGTCACAGTGACCTTGACTTTTGACCAACAAAATCTAATCAGTTCATCATTGAGTCCAGGTCAAGAATAATTCACAAATTATTTAACTTAAACATGTATTAATTTCTCAAAGCACAACTTCACTGTGACATCCTATATTTCTGCAAAAGCATTTCCAGCCATTGTTAATTGCTGTAACTCAGGAAGGGAGTAATCAACTGGCGCAAACTTACACTGAGATCTCGGAAGTACTCATTGTAGTCCAGAGCATAGCCTACCAGAAAGGCATCTGGTACCTCAAAGCCAATGTCTGAAATAAATATACAGATACCACCGATGTGAGTCGTGTAAAGAAAACACATAATTTCCACTTTAAGTGCAGTGAAAGTAAAACTCTTGGGCTAATCTGAAATAAGAAGAAGAGGCTCTGTAGTAAACTAATAGATGTTGCTCTTTTACTGTCTGTGTGAGGTTGTACTTAAACTGTCAGTGCTGTACAGTGGAAAGTCAAAACGCTTACAGTAACAGCTGTCCTTGAGGGACAATCTTAAAGAGATTATCCAACTCAAACCTAAAAGCATTACATAATCACTGACAGGGTGAACAGGGGGTTATCAGGCATGCATTAGTGCATAAGTGCCCAGCTTGGCTACATTTGGAGTATATTTTCTGAAGTGAATGTTAATCCTGCACAGCTTTATTAAATAAAACAAAAAAAAATAAAGTGATGGGCATGAAGCTCTACCATACATTACTACACTACACAGATAACATGTAGTAGTGTAAGTTGAGTACAGAGGTACTCACAGTCTGGTCTGTACCCGGAACTCCTCGGGGTCCTCTTCACCAGGAGGCTGGAATGATACATGAGGAAAATAAAGCCTATTTCAAACAAATGCATTTAAATAAAAATACATTTTCAGTACAGGTTTTAATCCTGACAGAACTGCACAACACCTTGACCGAGCAGATGCCCATTCAGGGTTCAAGATCAACCTCTTTGTGTGGATACTATACATGCATGGATGCAACATTATACCAGAGTACAGGCTAAGTGGTGACCAGTGAATAGAGTTCCTCTGCTTTAAAGCTTAAATTACTGAAAAAAAAATGAATTTAATAAACTGTCAGATTATTCTGAATACTAGAATAAATGGAAATTAATGAAAAAGGAAAAAATTATGTAAAAAAAAAAAAAAAAAAAAAATCCACCACATCACTAAATATTCAGTTATTCTGAATAATATCCGTCCTCGCTATATTTTTGGTCCTCATCAAAAATAGCTGTAAATGAAAGCAGTTAAAAGAAAAGGTCTGCAAATTAAAAAAGGCACTTCTTCTATACTCTGAGTGACACAAATACAATTCTGTTTAGCTCTACTGTATTGGGGTGGAAGGATAAATGTTAGCAGTAGATACTGTAAAACCGGAACAGGAACTATCTGCAATTCTTGATACCAAGTGTGTGTGTGTGTGTGTGTGTGTGTGTGTGTGTGTGGTGTGTGTGTGTGTGTGTGTGTGTGTGTGTGAACTGGGTTAACAGACCGTTTAAGTCTGAATTTTATTTAAATACACAGGCAAATTCGAAATTGTTATTCACGATGGAAGCCTGGCAAGAGACATACAGGTGATAAATTACTACATGGCTGACATCAAAGCCATAAAAATTACCCTGCCTAGTACACCAAACCACAATGCAAGAATCAGAGGAAACCCACACTGTGTCAACATATTTCCTGTTTCAACCAACTATCAGGAATACCTAAGAGAAATGGCCTCTATGTCCACAGAGCAGTTAATAGTATGGCAGATTAACTGTTAAGCTGCTCCCTCCCTCTGTCGCATTACAGTCCTAAAGAAGTTTGTCCATTAGCTAAGAGCACTCTCTCTGAAGGCATACCAGCCAGTTATAGTGGAGGTCTATTATTCATTTCATAATTCCCAGACTGTAAACTGTATGTGATGATGCCTACCTTACAACTTTAACCATCTTGGGATTACATTCACTCAGCAGGGAAAGTAGCGTCTGCATTGTCCTTCCTGTCTCCACAATATCCTTTTGACAATGCAACACACAGGAAACATTGCTTAAAATATGACATTTGACAACAGACTTTTGTGTTTTATATCCAATTAGTTTAAAGTTAATAGGTTATGCCTAATGTAGCATATCATTTTAAAAGATGAACAAATTGAATAAATACTGGTTCAAACTGGTTCAACAAATACGGTGAGACTATATGAATTTGTCAAACTCCTGTTTATATGGAGGTCAGTATGTATCCCTTTGAGTTATTTATACCATTATGGACAACGTTGCAAATCACAAGTGAGACAGATTTTTGGCAATATTGGAACTTTAAATGATTTCTGCATTAATATGTTGATATACTTGTGTACCGGGAATACAGAATAAAAACAAAATGTCTTACCTCAACAATCAAAACATTCTGCAGAGAAAAATGAAATAACAGTTAATGAAGTGTAAAAAACAAACAAAAAACAAATGTGCAGTTGAAGCATTTCTTCCTGACAAACATCTGAGGACTAACCTTGCCTGAGAGATTTGACAGCTCATCCCCTCCTATGACTTTGACACTATTTGTTGACTTGTCATTCTAGGGGACAGAAACAGGAGACAGCATTACCAGTGTGGTTGCATTTTCACTTTTGTCTTGCCTGTTCTGCTTTTAAGTCACAAGAAAAATCACCTCAAACCTTCACCTCAAATCTACATTGAATTTTCGAAATGTCTCTGCATTGCATCCAGTCTCACCACCACACTGAACACTGCAGCAGCCCATTTCTGATAAACAATAATTAACTCTCATTTGTTCTTTGCCAAGTCCATATCACACACCTCATGTCAGCACAAGTGGTTCCCAGAAATGAAATGGGAAAAGGCAGCTTACACAGTAGCTCTTCACCCTAATGAAATCCACTGTCAGCGGGACTGATTTATCACTGTTCTGGTTCAGTGCTTTAATGTAGTCCAGGAGGTCTGCGAAGAACTTGTAGCCCCCTTTTAACACACACAGAGCTACGATGTGGTGTTCCCCCATGTCCCGGATTATGTCGCGGGCCAGACGCTCTGTCCTGGACCAGAGAGGGGAGAAACAAAGGAAAGAGATGGATCATAAATGAATGGGGAATGTTGTATAGTTCTTGTGAATAAGGAGGAGATCAATGACATGACATTGCACTTAAACATAATTGCTTACAATGCATTTTACTACACTGCACTGGACATTTAACCCCTCCCTTCCAAATTCACATTCAAATGTGCTTCAGTATGTAGGCTACAGTGATTTGTCAAGCAAATACAGTATAGTTCTCTATTGTAATCCAACCATAACCCACGAATGTGTGTGTATGACTGGGAAAGTGAAACAGAGAGAGCCAGAGTGAGTGTGTCACGTGACTTCTAAGAATCGCCAGTATTTGGCGTAGCCGGTGAGGCTGCTGTTAACCGATTTACCTGTCCATGATGAGTCCATGGGGGATGATCACCTTGTCTAAATCGTTCTCATAATGTCTGGGGACACAGAAAAGGTCCAGATCATGGCCTTTCTCGTCATCAGCGATCTGGAATAAGACCAAGGAGAAGCCATCTCTTCAGCTCTGCGCAAAACGATTGGCACTGGCGTGCGCCAAAGACGCATTTAATCAAAGTGAAACTATGCTCCCCTCCCTCCCCTAGCAACACAGAAGCCTCTCAACCACCTGTTTATCTCCGCTCACACATGACCGAGGAGGGCTGGGGGTAAACGGACATAAAACGCTAATGTAGCGGAGCACAACTGAAACCTAAATACTGGAAAGCTCGTGCCAACTGCTGTCTATCACAACAGGCCTGCAGGACACCCAGTACAACCACACCCCGACAAGTGAACAAGTTATCAGAATACCAAACAAATCCCCGGACAAGCAAACGCAGCGGTTTACAGCCTCACCTGCAGATACGAAGCCATGTTACCGGCGGCCGTGTGTTCCGTTCAGTTGCAGTGAGATGTCTGAGGAGTCATGCTCGGGTCCAGGAGGAGAGAGAAAGAGAGAGAGGGGGGGGGGGCACAGAAGTGGGTGGTTTGTTGTTGACTGGAGATTGCACGAGCCGCTCTCCTCACAGACCGCTGCTGACCGTGAGCGAGACCGAGCAGCACATGCGATGCTCCGCCGCCGGAGGAGAGGGGGGGGGGGTTAAGTCCTTTACGTCAGAATCCAGTTTACCTTCCCAATAATCTGATTTGTCCGACACAACCGGAGCTTAAAATGCGCTATACTGGTTACTACGATTGCAACTGCATGTTGTGGTAACAGTGGCCGAGAAGTAGTGCGGGCAAGACGCTGCAGATGACGCAGTTTTAAAAATATAACGGATGACAGATCCGCCCCTGCCTCTCTAAAAGCACCACACCGCCCTGTGTGAGATCACAACTGTACTTATGGATTTTTTATGTGTATGTAGCCCTAATGTCCCGAGATCCCTCCTCACTATTGCATTAAATTGTTGAGCTACATCTCATCTTCACATTTTATATAACTTATTAGATTTTTTTTCCGTATGCTGTAATATGAAGAAGCCAATCCATTTGTTGTATTTTCTGCATCTTGATTACACATTTGTTGACAAAATATCACCTCAAAGTCCATTTTGTAACCCTACTGCAGCTGTCAGACATATGACACGATCTTCATCACCAGATGGATTTCATTCAAATTTACAAATTCAAATTTCCATTTTTTGGGAGAACACTAAGGGTTTGTTTGACTTTTTAAGGACTTCTCATTCCATGTTGGCTCAAAACAAAATCATGCTTTGGAAATACTGTTATTGGTGATGATGCCAATAAATAATAGTTAGATTTCTATAAATGGTGTGTGCCATATATTACGATATTCCAACTGGAACACAGTTTTTTGGTGTTTAGTACCTATCTACAATGTGTAATTTTGTTAGTTACAGCTTTCTGAGATTTAACAGCATCTGCCCAGATGAGCTTCTCTCCAACATAACTTGTCCTCATTTCCATGTCAGGCTATAAATTGACAATCACTGAGTTCATACTGCCCTATGGGGAATACACACACACAGTTTTTGTCTTAGGTTCAGTCTTCATAACTCCATGTTAAAAGTGACCACTGTACATATAACTACTTGCATGTCTATTGTACAACAATTTACCAACTGTTTTTAAATGATCATGATCATGAATGATCATGATCTTTTCCCCTAGGGAATAAATAAAGTATCCAACTATCCATCTATCTATCCATCTATCCATCCATCCATCCATCCATCCATCCATCCATCCATCTATCTATATACATTTAGAGAGAACAGGAAAAGTGAAAACCGTAAACTGCAAAAAAAAAAAAAAAAATTTAATATGATCCCAATTTAATGAGTGATACAGAAACAAAAAGAGTTCTCCATCTTACAATAAAGGAATACCAAGTGTTGTACAACACCAGGAACATGGGCAACTACGAAAACAGAATAAACACGTTTTCATAGTTCAGAACACCAAAGAAAACATCATCATCTCTGTACGATAATAACAGTCTTTATGAGTGCCATATGCGACCGTGAGGCCAAATCTCAAATGACACCGTTCCCCATATAGAGCCCTACTTTTAGCTTGAGACCCAAATACAGAGCTGTGACTGTGGGCAGAAAGTAGAGCACCATCCAGATGAAGGCAGCATGATTTGAGAGAAGACTTCAAAGGAAGAACTCATTTTTTCTTCTTCTCATCTTTCTTGCCAGCATCTGCTTTCTCCTTCTCCTTGTCTTTGTCCTTCTCATCTTTTTTCTCTTTGTCATCTTTCTTTTCTTTCTTGCCTTCCTCTTTCTCCTGTCCTTCCTTCTTTTCCGCGTCTCGGTTGGAAATCTTGTTGTTGATCAGGTTGTGCAGGGCCACCACAGAGCGTATGAGCGAGGCCAGGTAGACCACCAGCATTTGGTCATTGGTCTTAAGGTAGAAGGCTTTTGTGAACTCCTGCAAAGACAAAACACATAAAATTCAGCAACAAAGAAAATCAAACAACACACAGTACATAATATGAAATGAACAATGGTCTGGTAGCTTAATAATAAATATTGCGAAAGGCAATATAATTGATGTGATGTAATTTCATATAGATGCACTGAAACTTTTTGAACAAGACAAAAAGAAATCACAGGCAATGGGCCAAGAAACAAACACAGAATTATATTTTGTTTCTCAAATATGAAAAGAGCAGATATTCATCCCCAAAGTTTTATGTGTATCTACAATCTTGGTTTATGTGCTTCACAGAACTGCAACTGACTTATTTTGGTGGTTGAGCATGTCATCCATTGAGCAAGTGCTCTACATGACTATAAACTGTAATTTTAAACTTTGATTCATTATAAATTTTTATTTCACAACATCATTAAATTAAATCAGTTTAAACCCACATTTTATCTGCCCATAGTTTATATTTTTTTGTTATGGATATACATGCAACATCTGAGCACAAACAAGTATTAACTACATTTGTTTCACTAAACCAGACTCAGGTTGCCCTCCAGTGGATGAAACGAGAAGCTGTGTTAGAGATGCCGGCTAAAAGAAAAAATTCACATTTTCAGCTTAAGTTTTTTGTTATACTTCCACATTTAAGCATTTTAGCTGGACTTTTTCCCCTTACAATAATGCATCATTAACACTCTGTGTAAAAACAAAAGCTGTGAAATTCACAAAATTCACAACTAAATTAAACTATAAACAAAATCTTTGTGAAGTAGATGTCACTTAAAATTAAGTGACATCTGCTTAAATACAATTTAACACACACCCATTTCCCTACAATGATTACTTTAAAAAACGCACTAGATGTACTGCAAACACCAACAACTTACCAACAGATTAACATCTGGAAGCAGGTTAAAGACATCCTGCAGCTGGTAGATGATCTGGTGGTTGATGGGAAGTTTGCCTGCTGCCACTCTCTCGAGGTAAGAGCGGATGTCCAGCAGCTTCGAGTTTAGTCCCTTTAGGCCATGAACCTGGTTTGTGATGCGTTGAGACAGAGTGCCCACTGTGGTGTCTTTGATATCTCTTTAAATAAGATATAACAAATAAGATAGGAGAATGGGCATGTTTACATATTTTGGTTCACTCAAGTAGACAGGAAGTTCTCATTTGGTGGCTATTACTGTCTTTTGGTGTTTGTGCTTGGGTGATTTTAGCAAATTCGTACCAACATTGCATCATTTGTGCTCTGGATCTTACATCAGTATTATTTATTGTGGTAACTACAAGATTTATAATGTTATTAACAGTGTGGCTGTAGTGTGCTTAAATCGAAAGTTCTTTCAGTACCTGAGCAGGTGCTCCACTCCCACTTCCTCTGCTTCCTCAGCTCCAATCTCACTGGTGACGTGTTCAAATGTTTTAGATGTTGGAGTGCCATCCTAGAAATAGTGAATCGCCCATATAAACAAAAATTCCAACTACAATCCTACGTTTGTTTTCAAACTAGATAACAGTTAGCTCTCAAAAGACAATTATTTGTTTGAAATAATCAGTACCGTGTTTGGATGAACAACTTCAAATTTGCAGTAAAAAGTTATTATTTCAGATAATTCAGGATGATAACATTTCAGGATCATCCAGACCTGCCCCAACTTAATGACAATACTTTCTCACAAAAAAGATAAATAAATAAATAAATAAATAAATAAATAAGTAAAAAATTTAATTGTAAATTACTGGTGCCTAGGAAAGCCTTCATGCATGGCCATGTAACTCATACAATTACAATGTATAGATTCTGTCATTTCTAATTCAATGGGAAGCAGAAAATACTTTCCAAAGACATTTGGAAAAATCTGTTTCAATACAATCTGTGATTTACTTACATCATGTATTTCCTCCACGGAGATGTATGCTTCTGTGGGTAGGCCAAGATCTTTAGGCTTCACATCGATAATGACTAACACCTGGTGGGATAAAAGAGACATATGAGTGGGTTATTAAACATCAGAATGAATATGAGCAGAACAAAGTGTTGTCCAGATTCATGCAAATTAAGCAGAAGGAAAAGGCAAAGTTGTTACATACCGAATTGGTACAGTACTGCTTGATGAGCTCATTGATGGCAATGTCATTCTTATGTAATTTGGGGCCTGTGTGGTACCATCCAACTATTCTTTCTCTTGCTGAAAACCAGGGAAGGCAGTTATTCACAAGTATAAAATCAGGGTAACAAGTAATGTAATACACAAATGAATTACGTAAATGTAACCTTACCGTTGACTTTCTTGAACATGCCATACATGTTCTCCAAGTAGTCATGGTCCAGAAACCAAACTGAGTCATCCCTGTCATCCTCATCGAATGGCACTGGAAAGGAACATTGACAATGACTAAAAGAACTGACAAAATCTGTCTGTGGCAGACCTACATTATTTATTGACCATTAGAATAATTTTGGTTCATATTGTGCTGTAGCACTTATGAGTCCTCAGTAAAACCCTGACTAATGCATATCTTAAAGGGAAACTTCATTGATTTTACATATGATCAAATACTCAGCCAGTGTAAGTGTTGTATAATGTTTTCTGTGGCTGGGGTGGGAGCTTTATAAAGTAAAAAAAAACTAACCCTAATGATGTCAACTATTAAGGACTGGAACTACTAATTTGTAATAGAAAACCTGTATTACAAAGAAAGATGAGAGAATGGAAGGATCCAGGTTTTTAAGAGTTGGTGTCATAGGAGGGAATAAAACTCAGTATATCTCGGGCCTCTTGTGCTAATATTTTCAACTTTTTTTTTTTTTTTTTTTTAATTATTTGTATTGAATCCGTTTCTCCCAAGCAAATGCAGTCACGACCAGACTCACCTGCAAAACTATTTGAAACGTCAAGAACTTTTTTCTGCCATGATCCCAGTAGGACTCCAACCACTCGTTTCTGATTGCCAACTTTTCCTATCCTGTAGATTGAACAGTCAAATTAACAGAACAAATTAATTTATTAACTTACCATGACTCATAAACATAGACTGAGTAGTTAGCTAGGTTGCTACTGTGAGCTAACCTACTGCCCAAATTTACAATTCATCTATTTTTAATGAAATGAATGATAAGACCATGTCAGTGGAAAATACTAATATATATTGTAAGTTATTTACTCAGTTAACAATGTAAAATATATTGTATACCAACACTGGTGACGAGCTTAACTGTTTCAGCAAGCTAACTAGCCTGGTCATATCTACATTCACTCTCAATGGGGCTCTGACTCAGCAGGGCTAACATTAGCTTAGCTTAGCATCGGCGTTACGTTTCTGGAAATTTTAACTGCCAACACTGGTAAAGGCTCATAACGAATGTTGAATTTACTGACCTGTTAAAGTGATCAACCACGCTGAGCAACACCAGGGGATGAACGACCACATTTTCCACCGCTAACTCCGGCATTTTCGCAGTGAAGATAAACAGCGCACAACCTACCTCCACACAATGACGGCTACGCTACCACATCCGCTTGCGTCTGACGTTAATTCCGTTTCTCTTGGCAACAGAGAGACGCGCAGTGGAGACAGAGAAGTTGGAGTTGTCGCAAAATGGTAGGAACTGAGCATGTAAGTTCATACGTTTTCATAAATGTATATTTCATCATACCCTTAATGTTTATATTAACGTCAGATAACCGAAAACATTTGTAACAGGATAAATTATGTTACATGTAACGTACCTTACTGGTACCGACCTTGATAACGATTGCCTTGACGGAAACCAAATCGACCATCCTTAAAGTTGATGTTTATTACTATTTTTTTCTTTATTATTATTAACCCAGACTTTGCCAGTCATTCCATAACTTGGTGTTTTATTAAATGTTTTTAATTTTCTTTGTCCTGCAGGCTGAAGTTGAGGAAACACTGAAGAGGATCGAAGCCCATAAAGGTGTAATTGGAACAATCGTTGTCAATGCTGAAGGTAAGACAAACAGCATTAATATCCAGCACAGCAGTTTCCTCTGATAAAACATGCTCACTATACAGTCTCACTGTTAAGGTTGCTGTTTTATCTTTTCAGGTATTCCCATCAGAACAACTTTAGATAACTCCACAACAGTTCAGTATGCAGGACATCTTCGCCACCTCACGATGAAGGCCAGGAGTACAGTGAGGGATATGGACCCCCAGAATGATCTCACCTTCCTCCGCATCCGCTCCAAGAAACATGAGATCCTGGTTGCACCAGGTGAGTGTGTCGCAATTACATTGATATTGTTGGGTTAATGATGACCATTGTAACAAAGATTTTATATTATTTCAGACATTAGCTGTAACTTGTAAGAGGGGAGCTGAGGTTCTACTGTTTTCAATGCATTTTTTTTATTCCTCCATCTTCTCTTCTTTCATGTCTCCGCAGAGAATGACTTTCTGCTGATAGTCATCCAGAACCCATGTGAATAGCTGCCAGGCATTTCCATTTTCAGCCCTTGGTTTGTCACATGGTGGTACTTTATCCATGCAAAACATCTTTTTCCACTGTTATGTTACTCCATGTACTGCATCATCCCTCTTGTCCTTTTTGAAACTGAAGTATGTTGAACAAGTCAATGGTGTTAAGCAGCTGCTCATTGTATTGTAGTTAATAGATCAGCCATGTTCATTATGTTAAACCTGAGTAAATCTGAGGAGAAACATAATAAATACATATGCTTCCACACTGGTGTACCGTGTCATACAACAAAGATTTTACGTATCATATAAAATGTATAAAAGATGCTGAGTTAGCTTTGATTAGGGCTTGATTTTAGATCAAGAAAGCAAGAAGAGAAAAAACTTTAAAGGAGGGGTCCTTATTATGCCACAGATGGTTAAGAGCTTCAGCAACAAAGACTTCTCAACTGACTAAAACTGAGCACTCTTTGTGACTGAAACAGGAAAGGTGACCAAAGTGGAATCTGCATTTAGCTCAGTGGAATCAGCAATTGTCTGTATGTTTTACCCAATGAGGTGGTCTGATGGTTGTGTGCTATAGGATAAATTTCCTATTTGTGGTTTGAGTCTGCTTGTCCCCATAGAGAGAAGGGTCACTTTCAAACAGGCATTCAAAATGTTAGTAAAAATACTTAAGTATTATCAGAAAAATTAACTTAAAGTAAAGGTACTCATTACTCAGCATGGGCTCTGTCAGTGTTATATATTCATATAATTACATATATCATTGATTTCCTACAAGTGATGCTTTCAAGTATATACAAGCAGCATGTTAATGTTGTAGCAGGTTGAGATAGAGGTTATGTTTGGTAATTTAGTCAATAGCAACACATTTTATAAAAGGTATATGATTTGTATGTAAAATCTTAAAGGCCACACCCATGGTCCACCCACACAGGTGTTTTCAGTGCTTTGCTCTACTGACATCTCCCTCACCCTACTGTTGATTTTATTGTGGCTGGAAAACTTACCCAGTATCATTGTTATTGCACAAAGTTCGGTGAAATTATGTAATTTCCAGCATAGTTTCATCCAATTTACACCTGACAAGAAGTCTAATCAGCCAGGGTAACTGGAAACACCTGGGTGGGTGGGCAGAGCCTTTCATTTGCAAAGTAACTAGTAAGCATAGCTGTCAAATTAATGTAGTGGAGTACAAGTATTAAGTCACATAAAATGAAAAAAACTTGGGGAAAGTACAAGTATTTAAAAATTGTACTTAGACACAGTACTTATATAAAGGTAGCGTATAGCCACCTCTACTTTTATCCTGTGTTGAAACATTTTTATCCTGGTTGGAGTGGTCCCTTCCAAGATGACTATACCCCCATCTACAGGACACAAGAGATCACTGAATGGTTTGATGAGTATTAAAATGAATCATATACTATACTATATACTCGCAGTCACGTTATCTCAAACCAATTAAACACAAATTGGAGATTTTGGAGCAACATCTCACTGAATGAGGGAATATCTTTTGGAAGATTGGTGTCCCATCCCTCCAGGAGAGTTCAGAGACAAAAAATCTAAAATCAGAAAAGGATGGTCAGTCATCCATCTGTATATGGCACTATAAATTAATCAATAGAATGGTATATATGCCATACTTACCTGCGCATGGGACTTCATTTCTTCATTTGGTTGTCTTTCTTAACCTTGTTTTACAAACCAAAGAAGACAAACATGGCAGTGTTTTTCAGTAAACATGGAACTGACACACTAAGTAATTAGAGTGACAGCGACCTTTGAATTTCACCAACCATGCAGTCGGAGCAGCCATCTTACATCTGGTAGACTCTTCCATTACATCATAGGGCAAGTTAACTGTCCCCTTCATTAACTGACAATGGAGCACATGTCCTGTAGAAAATTACAATGATTAAATTCAGCTACTTTAATTACTGGGGACATATTGTGTAGCTAGGAAATATTTTATGAATAGAGGATCTGACATGATAAACTAATTTTCATTTACTACCTCTGTGTATTCAAAACCGGTTGACAACATACATCAGCCCAAGTTGGAGAGGGGTTCAGGATTAGAGAAAATAGTTAGTGATTACTGAAGAGCAAATGCACTAAAAGACTCAGTTGTAAATATTTGTGAGTTTGGCTGCACAAACTGTGCAACTGTTTAATATTTATCAGAAGTGAAAACTTGATTTCTCCCCAGATACGCGACAATCACAGATAATAGACATTTTACAAATATTTTAATGTAAATTTCCATCAGAATGTACAGCAATATATGTTAATAAATAATTCATTGCAATTATACAGCCCAAATAATACATTACATAACAACTGATTGAAACAAATATGCAGGATTTCACAGCAAGTTTGTAGAGGAGACTGAGCAGGTGATGGAGGGAGGTCAGGTGATTTGGGGAAGTTGTTATTATAGTTTGTGCTTGTAGGAAAGGTCTCCTGGGATTTTCAATATTCAGAGGCAAACAGGCAGAAATTATGAATTTTCTGACATTGTTTTATCTGGTTTGAACAAAAATAAATCTCATCCAAAGACCACAGAAGGTGTAGTTTGTTATCCACAGAAGGATAGTGTCATTCTGAAGTCTATGTTGCCCATAAACAATTACAGAATTTCAAGTACTCTAAGAGTATCAAGTGAAAAGACACTGTTTATATGTTCTGACATAGTCCTGAAGTGAAGGTGAATAATGACTTAGTTTTTCTATCTCCTTAATTGAAACTTAGTTTTTCTAAATAATGCCATATGAGATCACCTTCAGGTAGGGCGAAAACATTTGTATGGTTGGACAGAATATCTAAAAGTACTGTAGTCTCACTCAATTATCTAACTACACGTGTAGTGTCAAATCAAAGAAATCAAATCCAAACTTTTATTTCTCTTCAAGTTTTGTTGACATTTGTAGGCATGTGAAGGGCTTAGGAGACAGACTCTGGGCCATCTGAACAATGGTAATGACAACCATAACAATTACTGACGGTTGCCATGTTGTCTTTCATCCCTATTTCTTCTTTGTTCTCTCCTAAACATTTTGACATCACATGACAATTTCCAAATACAACTGTCCTAACACCCTTTATTTTCTAAACATTTTGATTCTGACCAGCAGCAGTTCAATCAAAACATATGGCTTCCCACAAGAAATGGTTAAAACAATAAAACATACAAAATTCTTTGTCTATCACAAGTGACATTACCAATGGAAAATGTATTAAACCTCAAAAAAAAAAAACTTCACTGATACCATTTGCCATTATATAGATATTATCTTTTAGATGTTTCCTATCCTCTGTAAAACCATTACCAGCACAAAAACTGCTTCATCTGTCAGATACAGTACTCAGTAGACACTACAACATTATACCACACGGAGGACGGTCAAGTATTTCCTCAAATTCCATTTCAAGTGCATCCTGTCAAGTTTAAGGCCTGAGGTGTGCTTTGATTTCCTTGACTCAATTTTCATTCTCTGAGTTTTAACCAAGTGACCTCTGCACACTTAGTCTCTTCTCACTGCTGTCCAGAGAGGCTACAGATTTGTGCCAAGTGATACATCTCATTAGTGTGGATCAATACAGTTTACACAGAAATTGATATGATATGAGTTAAATGGTGGAAAGTCCTTAAAGCCAACTCAGGGACTAGTGGGAGTGGTTAGCGTTACAGAGACGCTGTTTTGCCTACACAGTATTGTTACAGTCCATCGGCAGAGCAACAAAGAAAGTGGGAATGCCCAGACTATATGGTCATGGTGGATTGATGTTACTGTGGCAAACATGGCAGGTAATCAATTAAACCTGGAACCAGTCAGGTAACATAACTGATTGGCCAGAAAAGGTAACAAGACAAGGATTGGCTCCTTCAAGTGCTTCAAGTGCAGAGAGTGGCCTGGCTCCAGTCCATCTTGTTCTTGTTACTTCTCCTTTGCTGTCAGAGGCGAATCCATCAGAGTCGTTGTCAGAGGTCACCTCGGTGTGTGCCCGTTGACTTGCCCCCTGCCCCAGTGAATGTTAGGTAGTGTCAAACACCTCCTGAAGTGCTCCAGCTGGGCCTGCAGTCTCTCTCTCTCCTCTCTCACTTTCTGCCTCTGACTCACCAGCTCCTGTCAAATGAAGGATGGACACAACTCTTCATTACGGACCCAAGACTTTCTGCACTTAGCTGCATCACTTACAGAAAGAAGTCTAAACAGAAAATGGGAACCCTGACATGGATGAACAAAAGTACACAAATCTGCAAGAAACAAAGAGGCAGGGGTGCAGATATGTTCTCAGATACTTACCCCCATAGTGAGGGAGAGCTGCTCAGCAGTTCTGGTAAGATTATAGTTTTGTGCTTCGAGTCTTTTACACTGACTGTGAAGAACCTGCCTCTCTATACTCCATTCTGTGAAGGAAGAAATACACAGAAACCATAAACAAGGGGAAATTATATGCATTTATCTCTTTCACACAGAGTGTAAAACAGTCCCCCTGAGCCTCACACACAGTAATGTAAGGGATGTAAAATGACATTGCTTCACAAGGTGCAATTCCATTTCTTAAAAAGCAACAGAAAGGTAATTTAGAAACAGTGAAATTTTTTTCATTTTATAGGGAGAATGTAATTTAACACAGTTCCAATACAAAGCATGACATAGTTTGTCTTCTAGAGAGCGCTTGCAAATATATTTTTCAACTGTAAATTCATTATTTCATTTAAAAAGGGTTCCTTACTATAAATGTTTATGTTTTGCATTTATGTTAAAAAGTGAATATTAGCTAACAAATTGTTATGGTTTTTTTTTTACTGTCAAATATAAATATTAGTATCAACCTCCAAAATCCAATATTAGTCAAGCCTTATTTTCAATCATTTTATAATAACACTTTTTCCTCACATCAAACAAAAATGAGCAATGATGTATTTCCTGCTTAAGTATTTTCATGGTTGTTTTTTCTCTTTAGATGATCTATTCTGTGTCCCCCATTTAACCCCCTCAATGATTTGTGAGGAAACAGTCACTCAGAGCAACCTTGAAACCCTCTGACACAAATTCTGGGCTATACACATAAAACTGACTTGACATTGACTTACCATCCACATACTCCTGGTAGGCCTCAAAAATAGATTCAATACCCTGCCACTTCCTTGGAGCTTCTTCCGCTTCCTCCTCCTCCTCCTCATCCTCATCCTCCTGCCCAGATTCTTCCTCGTCCTCATCAGACAGGTTTTCTCGTGGTGCTGCAGTGTCCCACCTGGCCACCGGAGAATGGAAGTGATTGCCGTTGATGTGTGCATGCTGAGGGGCATGGGTAAGATTTGAATGTTTCGGGTGAGAGATGTTGTGAGCCAATGAGTGCTCAGCCTTCACGCCAGCTTCAGGGACACAATTTGAGATTCCTTAGAGGAAAGGAGTGAGACAAAAGGGTAACATCAGTCTTCGCAGCACCTCACAAGGAGCCAACACACTGAATGTACACCATTAGAGATTTTAGGGTAGTTCACGTAAACACCACCAGATGGCAGACCATTGTCATTTTACAATTCATAATCAAACCTAATAGCCATGCACCTATGGGAGTGAGAGGCTAACCTTTGTTCTGCAGTGTGTTGTGTGTGGACTTCAGCACAGCCTGGTGGAAGTGCTGAGCAAAGGCCTCAGGTGTGAATCTCTCCCAGGGTCGATTCCTTCCATTCTGCACCAGATTGAGCTCCTTTTTCTGAGGCGAAACAACAACGCCGTTCTGGAGCCCCTGGAGCTTCCTGTTTGGCTGAGCCTCCATGAATTCAACCTTTTCACAATGAGAGGCCAAGGGTGGAGGAACACAGGCCACCTGCGAGTCCATGGAGGGTTTGAATGTGTCATTATGGAGGTGCTTAGGTTTATGTAAGTAAGGAGGTGAAGGGCTGGGAGAGTCTGGGTACAGATGTCCATTTGATTGACACGGCAGAGGGGCTGAGGAGGAGTCACCTAAAAACAAATGTGCACAGATCATGAGAAGGAGTTTTTCCACAGCTTTATACATAAATGTGTGTGTGTGTGTGTGTGTGTGTGTGTGTGTGTGTGTGTGTGTGTGTGTGCGTGTGTAGTTGCCTCTCTGTCTGTGTGTGTCTTACCAGTTGCGGGAGCAGGAGGACTGCTACACGGAGGTAAAGGATTATATCTGAGAGTGTCTAACGTCACAGTCTTCCTCTGAATGGCCCTCAGCAGCTCCTCTGTCCTCTCCTTATCTACAGAGAAAAAGACAGAATGAGAACAGCTGTCATTCATATTTGAAAATAGGAGGATTTAAAAAATTGACTGGCACCAGGAGCTGAAGGAAAAAGGTCAGCAAATGGATGATATGAGGGTAATGTCGATTGCAAGAGCACCACAGACTCACTTTCAGTTTGTACCAGTTTTCACCTAAAAACTATCAACTGGTTTGGAGCAGATTGGTTTATACAGATTTTAACCCAGATTTTATCTCCTCTATTCATCCAAAAGCTGAACACTGAAGTTTACAGAAAACTACATTCTCTTGTTATGCTGATTGCTTCCTGTAACAGAAAATGGAGAGAAAAATTGAAAAGCAGTGCAAATGAGGTGCTGATTATGCGCCAGTGTCCCTCTAAGCAAGTAAAAAAAATTCAACAACAGTAAATATTCACTGTTAACTGTATTTTAAATCAGATTTTTGCCTGGATTTCTGTATTGTGATTTTTATTTATCAGATTAATAATAAATAATAAATGGCAAAAACCAAGTAAACACAGCAAATTCACCGCTTTTTAAAAATAAGGAAAGGGAACTAATGAGCCTTGAGTACAGCTCAACAGTTCAACATTGCAAACACAGTCTTTGCAGAGGTTAGTGTTTGTTGCAGAGTTACTGTATCAGTAACATGTAGTAGAGAAACTCTCCCTCGTACTGTATGTATATATGCATGCGGTATAAAATTATTCCAAAATCTAACAAAATCTATCTAAATATTTAATTTTGCCTATTTTTAAAATGTGAATGGCTACATTTTTACATAAAAAATGAATTAGTTTAATAACTTTTTTCAAAGGAATTCATACATTCTTAACGTATTGTATACTTTGACAGACTGTAGATTAAAATCTACCCTTGCTGGAGAAAGTAGAAAACCCTGCTACAACCTCCAGAATTCTCCTAACTTTATTTTCTCTTCACCGCTCCTACATCCTTGGTAAAAAAGCAAAACTGAGAGAAACTGAATGTTGTATTTTTCCACAGGGAATCACCAGAACAACTGTGCACAGAGCAGAGTAACACGTAGGATGTGTGTGGATGCTGAACAGGTTATTACCTCTCCTCTGCTGTGGGCTGACATGGGAAAGGTTGAACATAAGGAGGAAGTCTTTTTTCTCCTCCAGTTCGGGGGTGCAGTCCATCTGCTCGGCAGAGTATGGGGTACTTAAGGGATTTGTAGGTGTTGAAGGTGAAGAGGCCTTTCTCTTGCCCCGCACGGCCGGCGGAGAGAGGCTGCGCTCTCTCATCATCCTCCTCCTCTTCCTCCTCTTCTGTGCCTGAAGCTCATCGCGATGGGCCAGCGTGGTCAGACCACACACACGTAGCAAATCCACTTTCTTTAGGAAGAGGAATTTGGGCAGGTGAATATCATATATATCAACAAAAGTGTTCAAACTTCAAACCTGTGATGAATGTGTATGTGAACCTATATTTATGCACCTCAGAGGACGTGTCCAGTTTGAGTGGCGGCTGTTCTGTCACTCTCCTCAAATGGGCTTTCACTTCCTCCTCGTCACTCTCATCATACGACTCATCCAGGTCATAGTAATAACCTGGCAAGAGCAGAGCAAGACTGAAATTATCTTTCATCAAAAAAAAAATCCACAAGCAATCATTCCCTGTAGTCATCTCCTCTGCCTACCACTTCCCCTCCTGCTAAAAAACTCCCTCCCCTTTATCCTCCTCTATCATCCTGCTCACCTCCCTCTCTGGCCTCCTTCCTTCTCTTCTCCTCCAGGTCAAGCTTGCTGAGCAGCCGACGGTGCTGCTGGAGAACCTCATCATACACCAGCATGCTGTCGGGCGCCTGACTCTGTCGCTCCCTCACCGGAGACGGAGAGGCTTCCCGGCACAGTGCCCCCAGGTCAGTGCTGGGGATCGACAGAGGTACGCAGGATCTCTGGTGGAGGTTATTGATGTGATGCCGGTGGTAGAGACTCTGAATGGCTCTGTCCTGCTCAGTCCTGTTCCAGGACTCCTGTAAACTAGCTGCCCTCAGTGAGGGGTACCTCTCTGGGACTTCTGCCCTCCTCCTGCCTCCGTCTTCCAGCTTCTCCCCCCAGCTTAGCGAGGGTCTGTCGTTTCTCGTCAGTCCCGGAGGCGGTCGACTTGGTGGTGTAGGAGGGTTGAGTTTTCTGCGGGAGTCTGTAGGTGTGTCAACAAGGGAAGCTGGGTTCCACAGTGTAGTTGGAGCTGCAGGAGTATGATGGGGACCTTTAGGGGAGATAAGGGGAGGTGGGGCACCGAGGCAAGGGGGTACATCTTTGCTGCCTGGGTTGTGATGGATTGAATTGGTTCTGTTTAGGAAAATAGAAAGCCATATACATTTCCATTTAGACTCACAGTCCACCTAAACTGTGTGAAATCACAGAAGGAAAACAAACCATTTTGTGAAGCTAGTTTATTTTGCATTCTCACCTGTAAATGTCTCTCCTTTGATCCACCCCTTTCCCTGGTGACCTGAGGCCCAGCTCCAGCGGACCCTCCCTCTCCTGCCCTTGTCCTCGTTGCCGTGCTAACCACGCCTCCTCGTTGGCCCTTTGAGTCATCATGGCGGCTGCCAGAGCAGCAGCATGATGCTTCCCCAGGTGAGAAGGCACCAGGCTGGGCATTGGGTGTGGGATAGAGCCCCTGGAAGAGTGAAGGCCAGCCTGCAGGGGCAGAGGTTTAGGTGCTGGGAAACCTGGATGCTCTGAGTCCTTGGGTTTATCTGAAACATAAATACGGAAACCATAAAATTAGTTCTTGAACGTGTTATGTCAATACTAATATGTTTGTGTAGATATTTGGATGAACAGCAAAAAATCTTTTCTGTAATATCCAGAGATTTATTCGGACATCATTCCCACACTTAACACTTTTTGACCGGGTGGAAAATCCGATGGATCACCAATACAATTCTAACTAAAAGGTTAAAAATATGTGCATTCAGTGCTGTATAGGTTGTTTAAAAATAAAAAGAATTGTATTTCATTAAATTTCAATGTATATATTTTGTATATTTATTTGTAATCTATATTTGTTTAATGTGTGAAAGTGGAGAAAAGTGAAGCATCGTGAATCATCATAAAGTTTCAATGTACCACTTTGTAGAAAGTAGTGACAGACGTGAAAGAAGCACATTTACTGCTGTACTACGAACACTGTCTTGTCTTTATTCATTTATACATAAATACATTTTGAGAGCAAATCTGACACAAGGAAAAGCATCCAAGACGAAGCAAACAGCATATTATCTATTATCAACCATGTCATATGTAGTATTCTTCCTACACTGACTCTCTACAGTAAAGGTCACGGGTTCATTGTAACCAGAGGTGTTCAATATTTAAGGAACATGACTGTGTTCCGCAAATTTCAGCAAAGATTCTGCTTTGCATGAGATCACAAGATATCTTGTGTGCAGAGTTGAACTTAAGACCTGACGCTGAATCTCCATTAAAACTCATGGAGAGAATAAAATTCAGAGGATTCATCCTCTGAGGAGCATGCTTGTGCTAATTTTATGCCTATTATATGCTGATATTTTTGTATACAAATGGAAAATTTGGCATGGTGCTGCACATGAGGAAGGTCAAGGGGTCTAGAAAATCATTGTCCTTTGGGGGCTATAAG
This sequence comes from Seriola aureovittata, assembly GCF_021018895.1. Lineage (NCBI taxonomy): Eukaryota > Metazoa > Chordata > Actinopteri > Carangiformes > Carangidae > Seriola > Seriola aureovittata. Next base: position 16,268,280 of record NC_079373.1, read on the forward strand.
TATCCATACCAAATTTGATGGCAATCTGCCCAGTACATATCAATATATTTGGCTATTCAAAAAATGTAACTACTTAGGATCAAAACTTCTCAAATGGCATTCTCATGTATTTTTCAACGAGTAACAATCTCTTATCTGTGCTCAGAATAATGTATTTAGTTAACCAGGTAGAGATCAGGGACTTCGTTAGTGAAAAAAGGATTACAAGCGTTTTTTTCAACTCTGAGTATGTGGTTGTGTTTTTGCTTGCGTGTGTGCAGACACACATGAGTGCATGTGTGTGGTGGGTGTGCGCATGTTCGTGTGTAGGTACCCAGTCTGTTTGGGGTCAGCCTCTCCCCTGGCCTGGCCCTGTCCTCCGGTGGCGCCCTCCGAGCCTGCAGCTCAGCCAGGTAGTGGCTCTCCGCCGCTCGGACCATCTGCTGCTGCCTCTCCCTCTGCTTCTCCTTCTGTCTGTCCAGCTCTCTCTCCCGCTCTCTCTCCCTCTCCTCCTCCCTCTCTCTCTCCCTCTCCCGCTCTCGTTCCAGCTCTGCCTCGCGCTCCCTTTCTTTCTCTCGTTCACGCTCTTGCTCTCTCTCTCGCTGGCGGAGCTCATTCTCCATCTGTAGCCTGTGGGGGAGGTTGACAAGGATGCACACATACACAACAGACACACACACGCAGGGGGAGAAGGTGAGAGATGCAACACCCAACATGAGGCAGATATTAACCACACACTGGTGAACCTCACACAAACATTTCTGCTCCAACATACACACACTCACAGAAACACACACAAATATGCACACACGCTCTCCACTTACCATGAGGAAAATAATCCATACACAGCATGACTGAGCAAGAGCAGATGAACACTTAATAGGTATCCACAGGAAAAGGACACACACACACGCATACACACACAAAGCAGAGCACATTCACCAGCAATCAATTGCACACAAACAAACCTACAAGATATGCAGGAGCCATTATAGAAGCAGATGATAAATACCATCCATTTCAAAAACAAACATTTCCCTGTGCTTTATGCCACAGGGAAACAATGTGTATTGTGAAAGTGAGGAAGGAACTCAAAGTACTCAAAGAAAACAGAGCGAGCAAGCGAGAGAGAGAGAGAGAGAGAGAGAAAGAGAGAGAGAGAGAGAGGGAGAGGGAGTAAAAAAGACTTCCTTATGTGCATGTTTGAGTTTTTATGTATGCAGTGGCTTGCATATGCATGTGTATGGGTGTGCAGTGTGTGTGTGTGTGTGTATGAGTGTGCAGTGTGTGTGTGTGTGTGTGTGTGTGTGTGTGTGTGAAGGGCAGTGTGTGTGATGAGTGTATAGGAGGCACTGTGGGGTGTGTGCTAAAAATATCACACACTCAGTAACCTGTGCCTACCCTACAGAGATACATTACACAGCCCTACAGACAGAGGGAGAAGAAAGAAAGAAAGAAAGAAAGAAAGAAAGAAAGAAAGAAAGAACGTAAGAAAGAAAGAAGTGTGTGTGTGTGTGCATGTGTGTTCATGTGTATGTGTGTGTATGTTACCTCTCAGCGAGCGCTGTGTGGTTTAATTCTCCAGGGTAGCGGCCTCCAGGCAGGTGCAAGTGGAGGGCAGAGGGGTGTAGAGGAGGGAAGGTGCCCCCTGCAGGCACAGAGTAGAACTGTGACCGCAGCGCAGAAAGACACAGAGACTCCTCCATCCTATGACAGGCAGACAGAGGCAAACCAGTCACACTACTGTATATCTGCACAGGCCAGATATGGAAGTGGAAGATTAACTGATATTTAAAGGTAACATCACAGTGAAGGTGAAAGGACGATGTGAGTGTATGAAAGTATTAAAATAGGTTTTATAGTTTGAAATCTGAAAGAAAAATAGAGGTTAGCAGATTAGTTGGAGTGAATGGGGTATTTACAGGAGTACTCCTGATTTTCAGAAGCATGGACATGAACCTACCAACTGATCGTCTGTGGACAAACAGTATAACAAACCTCTCACCACTGCTTTCGATAAAACTATGAATTGTTTTAAAACATACTCTTTCTAATTTTGAGAACACACACACTTGATACCAGTATATTAACATTTTGATTGTTTAATGAACGTTTAAACCACTTTTTTGATTATTTAGGATTTTATAGATTGTAGTTTATGCTTCTTTAAGCCTCCTTACTGTCTTATTAAAACGTTTTGTATTTCCATGTGTATGAACTGTGAAGTTCAAATAATGTGTCCTTGCCCCTGGTAACTGTTTTAACATGTTCTGTGACTAAGTAATCTTCTGAAAACTTGGTATATCACAGGTAGGGTGGTAAGAGTTGTAAGGTGATGGGTTCTGTGTAATCTATGTTGTGTCATTGTGTTTAGGATTGTAAAAGAGTGGTAGAATAGGCAGTGTCACCTTGGTGTGTGAAATAACATGGGTTTGTGAAGGTCTCATGGGACTGAAGAGTTTAAAGGGGTATTGTTACCTTGGTAAGGACAAAGGGTGGTGCAGGTAGGCAGGATGATAGTAAGCAGCAGCAGCTGCAGCATGGGCAGCAGCAGCAGCAGGATCAAGGCTCAGGGGTAAAGAGGTCAATCGAAGGTCGTCTGAGGTGGCGAAGGGCCGGAGTGCTCTCAGGTATTCCTCTGGGACGGCACCTGAAGGAATCACAGGGTGCATCTGCCCAGGCAAACTGTGGAAACATGACGCAGTTTTATGTGTCACATTGGCTCATACTATACGTTTAAGCCAAACATACTTTATCTGACTTCAGACACGCTCTGTATGAAGGAGTTTGAGGGTTTATTATCAAATAAAATGTTTCTTTACCCTCATGCAAATACAGTCTAACTATGAGTGTGCATTACCTAAGGCTCTGTATTCTGGGATCTTGCATGATGGAGCTAGGTGTGAGGCCAAAGGGGTGAGCCAGTGGGTGAGGTGAAGGGATGGGCGGAGTCCTCTTATCGTGCTGTTGCTGGCTGTTCTCAGCACCCACCCTCTCCCGACTGATTCCCTGAACACCAGGCTCAACCTAGCAGGGAGACAGACAGTGTGAGAGCAGACATTACTATGTATATCTGTGGGGTTTGAGTGTGTGTTAGACTGAAACTGAGCAGAAAAAAAGTTCAGGAAAAGAGGAAATGGAAATGAAAATGAGTGACTGGGTAAAACCCCCCAAGCTGCACCCAGAAGCTCAGTGGTGGAAAAGTGGGTCTGATATGTCATAACAGGTCAAGATCAAAGCGGAAAGATGATCCTAATATCAGACCCACTGCTCTCCTCCTTCATCACTCACTCTCTCTCTCTAAGAGCTTCTCACTCATTGGATTTGGTCGCTACAACATTGCATTTGATCCTTGATACCTTATAGTAAAATTCCAACCCTCAAATCACCACCATGACAAACATAGTAATAGAAAAAAAACCCAAATTACAAATATAAATTTCCCCCAAACTTGCATATAAATATACAGTTAATAGTGCCACTACTGCCAAGGTAGAGAAGTATAATACACTCACTCGAGTGAATGTTTGCCATGTTTTTATTATCTTAGAATTCTGAGATAATAATCTTGTTCAGGAAAAAAGGACAAACATTTTTCTCTCAAGTGAATGCATTATGCTTCTGTAACAAGAGCATTTGTCCCAGTTCACTCAATATGTCATGTGTCATTATACAATCCTGTCTCCAAAAATTTCAACTAAAGAGGCAAAAAGCTAAAAGATAATGTTAAATATGACCAAGAGTCTACAGCCACGCTAGCAGCTCTGTGACGCTAATGGTGCTTTGAGCTACATGCTAATGACAGCATGCTAACATGCTCCCAATGACAATGTTAACATGCTGATGTTTAGCAGGTACATCATCTTAGTTAAACATGTTTGCATTTTAATATTTACTAATTATCACTAAGCACAAACACAGCTAAGCTGCTGTGAATGTCATTTGTTTTGCAGGTATTTGGTCATAAACCAAATCTGTACTACACTGGAGAAATGACATTTTTGACCTGATGATAGCACAAGTGAAAAGTCAGAGAATCACAAAAATCATTAGGATTCATCCTCTGGACACCATAGATTAAAATAAATAAATAAATAAATTTAAATTTAATGACAACTCATGCAATAGTTACTGAAATATTTTGGTCAGGACACACCGACTGTTCAACTGACCAGCAGACTGACACAGCCTGACATCATAGAGCCACAATGCTAGCATGGCAAAAAAAACAAAACATTGTCTTTTATTGTGACACTGGGACCAAGTAGTGGAGAAAATCTTTGTGGACATTGATTTTTCCAGGATAAAGAAGAAATAGCTGCCAGGAAACTTTTGACTAGGCCTACAGCATGTTAATGAGAAGAAGACACATACATTTATGCACACCTATGTGTCAAATGTTGTTGCTACAGTAACAGACCACAATACAAGTACAATACAAAGTCAGACAGACCATGGACAACCCACAAACAAATGACCTCTCCCAGCAAAACCCCATCTGCTACCTTAGCTCTGTACAACCCTTGACTTGCAGTGAAATATCTGTGCTTTGAATATGTTTGACTAGTTTTGAATGTGTCACTCATGGAAAGCAGATTCAAACCCGTGATGAGCCATATTGCTCTCTTTCTCTCTATCACTCAGCAATCTACACTGTTTCAAAATGAGAAGGGGAGGCAATGCACGAGGGGTCTGGAGAGCAGCCAACACATTCTTTGACCTCTGACCCCGCAGACAGCCAACAGCCTTCACAGATGCAGCAATAAACACACACAAACAGACTGTTTCTTCAGCTTAAATCATCCTATCTTGTCTTTCTCCGGTCTAGGACAAGCTGCATACAGAAAAGGACAAATACTGAATTTAGACAAACCTTTAGAGCCCTCACTCCTCTCTCTGTCGCTCTCCTGGTCATTCTTACATTCCCTCCCCTCCTTTCTTAACATCCTATTCTCTATTTTCCTGCCTCCCTCCCTCCTTCTTTCTCTGAATGTCTGAATGGGAGCCCCAGGCAGGCAGAGCCACAGAGTGGTCTTTGTGAAGGGGGAGAAAGGCAGCTCTGATCCAGGGGGAAGTGGCTACTGTGGGGGCTAACCCCTGCATTGTGTGAGGGGCCTGGTTCCTCGCCCCAGCTTAAATTCACTCACACACCCACAAGCAAACACATCCACAGACGCACACACACACATACACAGGTCCCTCTTCACATCCTAAGCCTTTTGTGGTGAAGGGTCAAGTACACACACACACACACACACACACACACACACACACACACACATATGAGCACTCACACACAAACACTGCAGGAAGCTGAACACAATAGGTGCCAGTCTCTGCAGCCTCCAGTGTTTCTTTACAAACCCCTCATGTGTTGCTGAAAAAGACATGGACTGATTAGTGAGAGGAAGAAGGAGCGAGGAAGAAGGGTGAAAGCATGAAAATAAAGATATGAGACAAGAAAGAGAAAGAGAGGAAGGGGGATAGAAAGAGAGACACAGAGGGATGGCTGGTTTTGACAGTTTGATGTTGAGAAGCACTGGGACCATTTCTTTAATGGAGGGAGCAGCGGCAGGACGAATAAGGGAGACAAAAAGAGACAGACGACTCATCTGTGCTGAGAGAGAGCACAGGAGAGCAAGAGAGAGAGAGAGAGAGAAAAAGAGAGATGAAAAATACAAACCAGCAAGACAAGGGAACAGGAAGTACTGATACACAGAGAGAACAGCAGATGTCTTGTCTCAAACTTGTCTGGAACACCAGCAGGTATGACAGTTTGATAAACATCATCTCTTACCTGTCGTCCGTCGGCCCTCCACAGGCCGTTGCTGGTCTTTGTGGGGGCAATGGTGACTACCGGAGGGGTGCTGGGGACACCGTGGCCCCTGGTCTGACCCAGGAGGGGCCCTAAAGAACCCCGCTTTGGAGTGGTGACTGGCGAGCTGTGGCTGGTGGCCGGGGAGGAGACTGGAGACGACTCACCGCTGAGGGCTGAACCTGGGGAGGGGAGAGGGGGTGAATGACAGCGGCAGAGTCGAGAATAAACTGCAGCTATCAGACGGCTTATCAGATTAAAAAGATTTCAGGATCAAACAATCCCCCTGTGACATAATACAGATGGTACACAAAAGGAAAAATCAACTTTTTTTGTCAGTGTGCTGGCCTGTGAAGAGGTAAAAAGTGATTCAATCATCTTGATGAAACGTGTTCTGGTGAAATGTGACAGAAATAAAGGAAAGTGTAAAAAGATACAGGAGGTACAAGCGATGAGGACAAGGGTACAAGATAAAAGTGTGTGACAAGTATGTATGTGTGCACACTGATGAAGGATAAAAAAGAAACGCCAGATATATAGAGAACGAAAGAAGGATGTCATAAATGAAAGTGTTAAAAAAAAAAGGCCTGGGTGTGACGCAGTGCAAGGGGAGGTGTTAAATGTGATAAAGAGAGAGAACATGTGTGTTGTCCTTAACATTCACTCCACCATTACTCTATTACTGTAACACTCACTAATCAGTATACACTCACAGAAACACAAACACATTCAGAGACTGTAAGAAGGAGGAAATAATGAGGTGGAGAGAAGGTGGGAGAAGAAGAGAAAGAGCTGCAGGCAGAGAGCAAGAGATGGTGATAGAGAGTTGGGGACAGGGAGAGAGAGAGAGCTTGTTATAATTGGCTGTAATTAGATTCTCGTTATTAGGAGATGAATGGAAACGGATGAAGGAAGAGACAGAGAGGAAGAGGTCAGAATGGGTCAGCTCTTATCCAACACCTTCATTAGGACACCAACGAGCTGAGCGAGGACACACACACACACACACACACACACACACACACACACACACACACACACACACACACACACATACAACCAAAGAGCTACCATGCACTAAAACATTTTACATTAATCCACAAAACATAACCTTGGTCAGCGAAGTGATCTACAGGCGCTGTGTTGCAAAAGTGTGTCCAATTTAAAGTCATTAATAACTTGTTAACATCTTAAATGAATAATCTGACATTTTGCTTTTTGAAGGAAGGTTAGATGAGCAGATTGATACCACTCTCATGTCTGTATGGTAAATATGAAGATACGACCAGGAGCTGGTTAGCATAAGCTAGCATAAAAGATGGGAAGATATTGTGACAAAATCCATCTATACAGATATATTAAAGGAGACTGAACAAACCTGGCAGCAGTAGTGGAGGTGGTTGTTTTTGGGTTTGACCAACAAAGAAGAGTCCTCTGAACATGTGTGTGTGTGTGTGTGTGTGTCTGTGTGTGTGTGTGTGTGTGTGTGTGTGTGTGTGTGTGTGTGTGTGTGTGTGTGTGTGTGTGTATGTGCGTGTGTGTGTTCAGGACTATGTTACCTCTCCAGGGCGGGGAGCCACTGGAGCTATGGGTTTTTTTAAAGTTAGATCACCGCTCACCTCTGGGATCCTCAGCCTGTTTGGCCAGTTTACGAAGAGCAGCAGCGAATCCCGAGTTTGCAGACTGGGCAACTGCGTTCCCATTGGTTAGCGGGCTGAGGGGACTGACAGTAGCCGTGGTGCGAGTTGCCGTGGAGATCATTCCTAATGATGATGATTTATTGGAGTCATGGTTCATACCTGAGGAGAGTGGGAAAAAAGATGTTATTATTTGATATCTCTAAATAAAACACGGACAATTCAGTTTGCAGGGGTGTATGAGCCCTTTGTCAACTAAAGCATTTGATTACCTCCTGTTGTCGAAAAATTATGTTTCTGCTTTGAATCAGTTTGTATGAAAAAGCGTCAGTTTGTGAACACAGCTGGCATCTCATTTAACTTGAATGAGTCAAACTTGTCATACACAAGTAGTCAAAGAAATTGGACAAGTGTGTGTGTGTGTGTGTGTGTGTGTGTGTGTGTGTGTGTGTGTGTTCCTCCCTTTGTGTCTGGACATCATTGTGAGTGTATAAGCGTGGGTCAGCTCCACTAGAGACAGAGTGGAGGGAGTAGAGCTGTGTCAAATAGAGCGGTGACCCTAATAGCAAATCACACACATGAGTGCACACATGTCCATTTCCTCAAGGGAGCCAGTCAACACATCTTAAGACCTCGGGCGTGTCTACACGTAAACATTATTAGGTATTTTTACACCCTCACAAATACATGCATGTACACACACAAATAAATACGCACAGCCACAGACACAACTAACACCTATCGATCTACTGAGCAGTGGACACACTTGGAGCAAACATGGTTGGAGTAACCTTTGTCTTCACCCTCTAACCTCTTACTGACCCACTAATGTTAATTACAGCTGGAATTAGCCAGCAGCCCCCCTGCCTGCTACAGCAATGACCTCATTACCACCACAACGCACACACACACACAACTACCTTTCAAGTATACATACACACACATTTACCACAGGAGGAACAAACAAACAGCCAAAGCAGTGGACACACTCATGAAAAATTCATATATGCACATTGAACACCATTATTCAATGTTCTGCACATCACATGGATGATTCTGAAGAATCGGAAGAATAAAGGAAAGTCAGATCTCAGAGTTTGTTAGCTGAAAGTGTAATAAATCTCATATTTACAAGATGTCAGCGCAGATACCTGCCATCTTCACACACGTGAGCACAAACATGCAGAGGGAGCTGTAGAGCGACAGAGTGAGAGAAGAAGGTATATGAAAGAAACAGTGAGGAAAGGGAGAGAAAATTAACAAAAGCCAATTTTCAAAGTAAGGGTACATGAAGTGGAAATGGACAGAGGTTTCTACATGAAATCATCTTAACCATCAGAGATACACATCCACAACCACTGCCACCTGCAGACACGTCCTCTGCATATGCCCAAAATATGAAACTCATTATGAGCTAAATATCAAAGTTTGAAATTCCAGGTTTTACAGCCTGCCAGCTGATGAAAAAGCTTCCTCTCCTCAGTTTGTTACCAGCTACTGCAAAAGAACACAGACAAATAACAAATAAGCTGCCAACTTACATCTAACTGCACTGGATGAGATATATAACATATGTTATGTATACAATTAACATGCATGCAGCTTCTGACATGATTGTCTTCATACATTAGAAGATTACAGTGTACACAAGATGTTCTTTTCTTATTATCTTGTTTCTATTGTAGTCATTATTTCTTTTCTTTACTCTCTGTTTTTCTTTATTTCTTTGGCTTCACTTATATATTTGCATGTCTTGTCAATAAAGGAAATTGAAATTGAAACTGACAGACAGAAAGGGAAAGATGAAGAGAGTAAAAGCTCAGATCCTGACAGGCTGTGTGAGTGTGCGTCTATATCTCTGTCTCTGCTGAGCCCAGCAGTCCAGGGAGCGATGATAAGACAGTTTCTATCGACTCTTTCTCTCCCTCCCTCCTCTCTCTCGTTTATCTCAGCATACTGGAGCTTATTTAACAAAAGCCAACACATATAATCTCCTCTCTGTTTCTTGCTTTCTTTCTTCCTTCTTTCTACAATCTTTTTTTACAGGCTCTTCCTCTGATATTTATCCATGTCATTCACACACACAAAGACAAACACAAACATACTAACATATGCATGTGCACATAATTCAGACATGCAAACAGACACACTCACCCTCCCACTCACTGTTCTCCTCCTGCTCGTCGTCTTTCTGCTCCTCTGTGAGACTCTTTCTCTCTCTCCCTCTCAGCCTTGCAGCTGCTACGTGGTCACGTGACCTCTTTTCTATCCACTCCCCCCACCCCACCCCCCTCCTCCTCCTCCTCTCCATCCTCCGCCCCCTCCTCCTTCCCCTTCCCCTCCCTCTCCATCTACCACCCTCTCCATCCTACCTCCTCTCTTCTGTGTCACTCTTTTTATCTTTCCATTTTCTCTCCTTAGCTGCCCCTTCTCTCTCTCTCAAACTGTTCTCTCTGTCGTTTTTTCTGTCTTCATTCTTCATCTTTCCTCCTTTTGGCTCTCAGTCCTGGGAGGGTGGCAGTGGCGGTGGTGGTTGGGGTGGGGGAGTGAGTAGAAGGAGGGGGGTTTAGAGGGATGACGGGGAGGGTGGGTGTGTGGTTTAAGCTCTGAGAATGTGTGTGTGTGTGTGTGTGTGTGTGTGTGTGTGTGTGTGTTGTGGCAGAGGCTAGTGTTAACCCTCCATCCATCACTCTGTCTTACTGCAAGTCAGCTCTGTCTGCTTTGGGGACAGGGGTGAGTTCACTGGGGTTGGGGGTGGGTCTGACAGTGACCTTTCACCCTTTCACCCTAAATACAAATTAAGACATTTAACTCCCTTTAGGAATTAAAAAAAAAAATTATGACTGAATGAGCCCCATGAGACTATAATGTTCATAAGACATCAGAAAACTGTAAAAATGAAGAGACAACTTTGCAAGTCATATCAATAGGCTACTGAAGCAAAACAAATATGTTTGCCTTGAGGATGACGCTAGAGGAGACGCCATGTTACAGAAAACAAAAGCGTATATGCACAGTTACCATTTTGATGGACTCTCTAGGGCGTCAGATTTCACTTTCTCCTGTTTAAGTTTTTAGCTTCATGGAGTTTAACTGTGCTTTCAGCTGAATGTATGCTAACATTTTTACTGTTATGTTACAAACAAGCCAACATACTGAATTACAGCAAACATTACTACAGATAGACTAACCTAAAATTAAATTTGCTACAAAAACGCTAAGATTTAGCATAAGCATTAACATCAAAGTACAGCTACGTTTGTATTCAGACTGAACACATAGAGAATTTTAGAGGTGGTACAACTACATAGAAAATCAGTAGAATGAAAACGAAAATTGAAAATGTTGGACATGTTTCAGCTTAAGCAAAAGTTTATGTAACTGAACTGAACCACGAGGAACAACTGAAGATCAGCTAAATAACAAAAATTGCAGTCCCTTATTAGTTTTGAGACCAGTCAGAGCTTCAAACATACACACACACACACACACACACACACACAGCCAATCTTCGCCTACACACCATCAGCATATAGGTTGCTAGCTAGCTAACCATTACAGCCAATTGGTACATTGGCAGCTAGGGGTGAAATTACACAGACCACAAAAACACTCAAAATTAAATATTTACAGTACATCCAATATTTAGATCAAATCTGAACATACCTACATGCTCGACACTCCATTGTCAACCTCAGTGTATTTGAACTCAGCTGTGAGTTTAACGCAGGCAACATTATGCTATTTAGAGAGGGCATGTTTTCATATGCATGTTAGCATTGACATTCATACAGTAAGTTAGAAATGTGCTAACATGCAACAGCTATCCATATGCTGACATTCAGCATGTTAGCATAAATTTTAAGTGAGGTCATCAGCTTTTAGTCATTATTTTTAATGTATCCTGCCATGAGTCCTGAAAGTGAGTTGATCACCAAAGTCGTTATGATTAACCCTGTGTGAGCCATTGCTGTCTGTACGAAATTTCATTGCGCTCCGCACTGCTATGCTGGATAAAAATAAGCATCACAACATCACAAGTGCAACCACCCCCAGCTTTGTCAAAATGGAAATTACATCCGGGTGTGGCTCCATTCACCCATATACAAACACACACACACACATACACACACACACACTACATACACAATCACACTCTGCTCAGCATGAAGTAAGTGACATAGGACATGTTGAGGCCTGTGTCTTTAACACTCTTTTTGTCTCCCCCTTCACTTTCACTCTCTCCCTCTCTCTCCTACACACAAAAACAAACACTCACTACAGGGGGACTGTGAGGACAGCAGGGGGGGCCTGCCCTGCCCTATCAGCTCATTAAAAAAAGCACTTTGTGTGTGTGTGTGTTGTGTGTGTGTGTGTGTGTGTTGTGTGTGTGTGTGTGTATGTGTGTGTGTGTGTGTGTGTGCGTGTGCGTATGTGTGTGTGTGTGTGTGTGTGTGTGTTTCAGAGAGCGAGAGCAGGGATGAGTGATTAGGTTGGAAGAAGAGGTTGTAACACACTACCTACTCATTAACCCTCATCACATTGACATGTCTGAGTGTGTGTGTTCCTGTGTCGGCTACCATGTTAACACTTAGAGATTAAATTAACTATCCTCATTTGTGTTTACAGTTACCTAACATTATACCAATAATGAGAATGCACACATACACACACACACACACACACGGTGACTTAACAACAAGTAACACAAAAATATGCTCTATTTAAGTTTTAAGACACTATTACTTTGGCTCCTACAGCTGATACTAATCACAAGAACAGCTACTGTTGCTGTTACAATAGCTGGCAGACTTTTTCAAATTCCTCTGACAAGAACGCACTCACACACACACATACACAGAGAGTGAGAGAGAGAGAGAGAGAGAGAGAGTGAGAGAGAAAGAGAGAGAGAGAAAAAGTAGCCAAATGTTTTACAGCCTCTTAAACTTGTCTGTAATAGCAGTCAGAGTGGCGTCAACACAGCAGTCTCCAGGGTTACTCCAGGGGCTGCTAAATGGCTTTACTAGCTCCAGTGACTCTGCAGCTCGCACTGAAACACTTAACACTTCCTTACAATCCATAAACAACGAACACACTCTCCCACTCTCGCACATTCACGGACACAGGAATAGGCCCGCAAATTAACATTAACGTCGGTAAAATGACATAAGACAGAACAATGACATCATCAAAAACACACATACGGGAGCAGTCTGTGTAAATAGTTGCAAAGACAGACACATACACAATTAGCTGACTCAGGATTCAGGCATTGTGCGTCACAAAACATATGCATGTGACTCCTAGAGACCAAACAGCCAGCATGCATTTATGGTCCTGGGATAAATGGAGCAGAAAAACCACATACTGTAATAACCAACACCTCAAGCAAAAAACAAACAAACAGGAAGCACATCCGAAGACACGCTGCAGCAGAGAGTTAGCAGCATACAGCAGGAAAAGAAACAATGCAGAAAGGATGGTTAATGTAGCAGTCATTACTCAGTCTTATATTAAACAGTGCGTCCGCCAGAGCAGAGCCATGTTTACTGTGCAATCATAACAGAGTCGAGATGTTAGTGAAAGGTCTATAAATTATCACTGCTACAGCTTAGAGCAGAAATGTGGCCTGTCAGCAAAGATGGGATGGCTACACTGGAAAAGCTCTTCTCTTCTCTTCTCTTCTCTTCTCAAACTCAGGCCTTTACTCCCCCCTCCTCCTGGCTGCAGGGCGCTTTTTCTCTTTCAGTGACCCCTTCTCCATTTCTCTAATCAGTGTACTTGTCTACGAGCATCTTGTCACTGTCTGTCAGATACAGAAAGCAGAAAATATAAATAGCAGCTGTTTTGGGACCCCTTACACTTCTCTCTATCTGTCTGTGTTGCAGTTTCTTTGCCTTGTCATCTCCTCACTATCTCTTTTTCAGTCTCCTACCACTCACTCGACAGCCTCTCCCATCACGTCGGCTACATTTCTGCTTTCCCCTCTGTGTCATCGATCTCTTCTGCAACGTGTGGCTCAGTCTCGCCTCTCTCTGATAAGGAGATGATGCAAAAAGATAAAACAATCTGAGGCAAACCAATCTTACTCTGTCTCAGTTTGTTTTCGGCGCCTGGCTGCGTCTGACTCCTGCACGCAGGTTTTTATTTGATGAGTGTGTGTGTGTGTGTGTGTGTGTGTGTGTGTGTGTGTTCAGCATTGGTAGAGGTGTATACAGAGGGTCGTGTCAGACAGTTGACAGCCACAGTTCCTCCTCCTCTGGCCCGAGGCCGGCTCTGCTCACCAGGTGTCGACACCGCGGCGGCTAGACCTCAACCATCTGAACAAACATGAGGGGGGAGAACACACACAGACACACTCTCATTGCACAAAGGTGCATAAAGATACAACAGACTGGCCTGTCAGGCAGGTGTTGGATAAGTATAAAGTGCAGGGTGTAATTGAAGTGTGTGCTACCTGCAAAACAACAATCACTGTCGTAAACAAGAATGTTAATGTTGAATGAGATATTTAAAGTACAATCTGGGTCAGCAAATCAGAGCTAGAGAGAAAATAAGGTTTTCAAATTTCATGGATTATTTCTTTGTATATATCACTGTTTAGATGAGACCAAAGGGATAGGAAAACAGCCTGGTGGTTGATTTATTTATTACTGTCATCACCTCTGTCCTGTGTGTCAACTTGAATATGTGCCGTTTGGCTGTCAGTTGTATGTCTGGCATATTTGTTTGTTTGAGTCTGTTACGGCTGTAATAATGTAATTTACTTTGTGCCTCCATGCTAGACTCATTCTACTCCTCCACCCTATTTTTTTTCAATAGGTGAAAGGTGCAGATGATGCTGTTTAGATAAATTCTACAGCATGTGTACATCTTCAGTAGGGCAGTAACTAATAATTATTTTCATTATTGATATACTTTTAGGGCTGTTTAACCTGAATATTATGTCAATTAATGTGAGAATTATTTCTTAAAGGATGTAGATGGTTCTTTTGTCAGGATAGTTTCCTCAGCTGTTGTTTCAAGGTTGAAAATAAACCTCCACTTTTCAGCCAATGTGGACAAAACATCCATAAAGTGAACATCTACAGCTCCATGATAATTTCATCTGCTGATGAAGATGTAATATGACCCAAAGCTCTAAATGGAGCTTGTGGTGAGAGTGTTTACTCAACTGTGGCTTCCAATGTCAAGAATGGACTGTTTTCTTGATCAATCGATTAATTGTTTGGACAGTTAAACCTCCTCAGTATGTCTTGTTTTGTCCAAACAATGGTCTAAAACTAAGTCCAGGTCGACATATATTATATTTACAGTGATATAAAAAAAACAGGAAATCCTCATATTTGACAGGTTGGAAATTGAAAATGTTTTTTGCAATTTCATAGAAGTTTCAGCTCTAACAATACTGAAAAATACAGGGGGTAAATAGTATCAGATATTTACATACTGAGTGGCCTATCAAAAACCACGTTATATGGTGGTCATTTTTAATGCAATTCTAACAATTGACTGACCAAATACAACATACTTTTAAGATTTTGAAGAAATAGACCCTGAGGTGATCTGAGCGGTGGAGTCTGGGTTTACAGCATCTATATGAGAAGGAGGTAATTAAAGAGATTGGAGGTTTACTCAATAACCCCTGCTGAGCAGCTGGTCTACGGCAGGTCAGGAACAACACATGGCGCATGGAGAGTATGTGTGCGTGTGTGTGTGTGTGTGTGTGTGTGTGTGTGTGTGTGTGTGTGTGTGTGTGTGTGTGTGTGTGTGTGTGTGTATGTGTGTGTGTTGAACTCCACCTGCGGGCTGTGTACACACACAAAAGCGACGTGATCCGCTTGACTGCTGCTAATGCGCCCAGCGGCATCTATCTCAGCCAAACAATACAGCCGCTGTTAAAGGTCCCGGATTAAAGAGCGACTCCTCTAACTCCCATGGGTGCTGTTTAACAAACCATCTCAGCGAAACTGGGTGACACACCACAGCGTTTCAGGTCTGTCTTCCAGTCCGTTAAGTTTATTAAGAGCAAACAGCAACCCTGTTTGATCACCGACAGGTTTGACAAGAAAGATAACACAACAAGGAACCACAAACACCTTTCCAAACCTCACCTCCTGCAGCTGCGTCAAGACGCGCGCTGTGAACTAGACGAAAACAGGAAGTTGGGGAAGTCTAACTTAAAAATAAGAGCATGCAATGCTGCCTACATGAAGATTTGCTTGAGGATGCATCATTGGCTGTGGAAAAGAAGACAAGGGATTTACCTGTGCTTGAACTTTCCTTGCAATAATACTTTTGCTCTAGTTGTAAGTTACCGTGTCACGTGTTAACGACACTTTATTTTGAAAGTGGGAACCAGAAGCTGTTTCCTCCTCCAATCGTCAAGCTCAACCAGTTTGTCTGATCACATATTATCGACTGATTGAATCACACACGGCACAATGAGTCATCTGCAGTTTATCTAAAAATAGTCTCGATTAAAAATATAATTTTACTTCCTCCTCTTACTTCTTACAGTCGGTTTGAGGTAGACCAGATGTCCAGAAATATAACTATCTAAAACTATCGCAGCCATAACACAGAAGAACAACATATCAGGCGAGTCACTGTTGAAAACTACGGACAAAGTAAAGCCCTCACATGGACAAAATACCGTATGTTTTTAAAAATGGAAACCATGGGGTCAAAGGTAAAGTCACCGCTCAGGAGCACAGACGATAATAATTCAGTGATAATTTCAAACCCATGTAAACTTTAAAGGCGGTAGTACAGTAGCAGTAGAGACATTTTGTATCAGAAAACAGAAAACTTACCGCCTCACCAAAGAAAAGAGAATCCACAATTTTTGCGCATCCTTATGAAGATGAATAGCAGCCGGTCTGTGGGCAGCGATACTGACTACTGTGTGATCCCCCCCACCCCCTGATAGCAGATGTGGAAGGGAGAAGGACAACACGTTAACTGTCCTCAGGGAGAGAGAGAGAGAGAGAGAGAGAGAGAGAGAGAGGCGGGGTATCAGAGGAGGAGGGGAGGGGAGGGGAGGAGGAGGAGGGCGAGCACCTGCTCCACTGATGCTCCCTGGAGAGATTGAGGGATGGAGAGAAGGAAGATGTGGCCCCAGACTGCTGATACCTCAAAGCCTGGACATGTTTACTGTCCACTGGAGACAATCAGATCTGTTCCAGTCAGCTCCTCCTGCTGCTTCACTGTACACTCACACTGTATAAATACACAGGCCACTTTAACTCTTATTAATAATAACAGTAATACTGCTATAAGTAGAACAGTAGAACTGAGAAAAAATCTTTTAGATGAGGATCCTTTAAATTTGGTTGTTAAAGAACCACATCCATAACATGTATGTTTTACTTTTAATGCATTTACTATTTATATAATTTCTGATCAGATCTTGAGTGTTTATCTGACATTCTACTTCAAATAATAGCGAGTTACGAGTTACGTAAGGTGAAAATACTCATAATTAATTCATGATATTTATGATATTTACTGGAGTCACAAACATACTGTATGGAGTTTCAAGTAACAAACATGTTTATTAATATTCATCTCTCATCATGTGCTATAAGCTCACTCAGCCTGCTTCATTTAGTCTAATATTTCAGTATCTCCCCTGGGCCCCCCTCTCTCTCGCTCTCTCTCTCTCTCTCTCTGTCTCCCTGTCTGTTTCTTGATCATACATCCCTTCATCTCCCGATCCCTCTCTCCTCATCTCCCAAGCAGCTGCTCCACTTTGCAGCTATTTAACAGCTGTTTTGCATTGATTTGCGCATCCGAGTGCAGATTTCTACCTTGTCCATCCTCCTCTTCCCGCTCACTTTTTATGTCTCCCCCTCTCCTGCCTCTCCTCCCTCTTCTACTCCTCCATTTCTAAGATGCCAGACGCACAGTAACACCAAACAGCGTTGATGTTTTCCTCAATGAATAGACTGTCTCCTTCAAGTCTTTCCCTGAGATCCATTCAGTGATGAAAGAAACACACACACAAGCATGCATAAACACAAACTGGTATGCATACACCCTAATAGACACACATTTGTACATTCATGCACACACACACACACACACACGCACACACGCACACACACACACACACACAGATTAGTGGCCCCCTACTTCCCTACTTTTCTCTCTATGGAAACAACAAGTACTGAAGGAAGCAACGAAGAAGAAAAGAAAAAAGTGAGGCTCCTCTATAATCCCCAAATCCCTCTCTCTTGTACTCAAACCTACACAAGAGAAAAGAGGGGGAGCGAACAACAATTCTGTGTGTGTGTGTGTGTGTTTGTGTGTGTGTGTGTGTGTGTGTGTGTGTGTGTGTGTAGCCTGACATGATTTATGGTTTGGCTGTGTGCTGCAGGCAGACACTCTCAGTTTTCTCTGAAGTGGGTGTCTCACCTCCATCCTTTGTGACCTATACAGGTTGTATAGCATGTGTGTGTGTGTGTGTGTGTGTGTGTGTGTGTGTGTGTGTGTGTGTGTGTGTGTGTGTGTGTGTGTGTGTGTGTGTGTGAGTGAGAGAAAGAGAGAGAGAGGGAGAGACAAATGTACACATGAGCTGGTGTGTGTACAACTGCAGGTGTATGAAAGAAGCTTCTGATTGAACATGTGCTGCTCTGTGTGTTTTTGTGTGTTTGTGCACAGTGTTGGGGTCAAAGTGCACAGCGGTGTGTATTCTCTGGGTGGGTTATACTTGGCAGTGGACTGTTGGATCCCCCATTAAGTAGCGTGTAAAAGAGGCCAAGCACAGAGGCCATTATGAACTCCGGCAGTAATAGCTCCAGGAATCTTACTGCCTCTGGAGACCTGGTCATTAGCCTATTCCTCTCTCATAAAGCCCTCTATCCATCACACACCCAAGCATACACACATTTATATGCACAAACGCACAAGCACATGCATGGTTTGTCTCCGTCTCATGCTCTCTTTCTTGCTCTCTGTCTATTCATCTTATCTAGTGTAGAAGAGTATAGAGCTGGGGAAACTGCTACAAGAACAATCCACCAAGACATCCACAGATGTCTTTGAAAACAGATGCGCTTGCTCGCACATAAACACACACACACACACACACACACACACACAGATGCTCATTTACAAAAGCAGCGAGGCATAATATCAGCCATGAACCCAAACCCCTGATTATTTAAATGTATTCCTCCTTCCCCATCCAGTGAAAGTGAGACGCTGTAGCAGCCTGTTAGCTCTGGTCAGGTAGGAGATTACAAACAGAAACACTGTCACAAACAATGGTGCTACGTGGCTGGACAAGTATTATAATGGCAACTGCACCCACTTTCTGAGCATTTACACAAACACACACAGACATACACAGACGTACATGTAGATACACACACTCTGTAGCAATATTGGCAATTCAGACAAACTGCAAAGGCAACAAGGAGGTGAGTACACTCTTTATCCTCAGGCAGCTGCACACACACACATACTGTACAGTTGTGTGCTCACAATCACCATGCAAAACAGTGTGCAGAAACACACACACACACACACACACAAAGCAGAACAGATTCACTACTGTACCACTAAACACACACACACTGAGTGCATATGTATTTACTCTCACTTGTACACACACCCTCAAAGTGCACAGACCATAGCCAGAGTAACTATATAGGTGAGTGCAAGTACACGCACACACATACACTCACACTTGCACACACATAAAGTACATTGTGTACAAGCACACATAAAGCAGAGGGAGTCCAGAGAGAGGAGATAGGCCTACCTGGGGATGGAGACACATTGGCAAAGGTAATGCTGGAGTCAGTCACTCTGTCCTCAGGCAAAACACACACACATCACGTACACACGCATGCACACACACACACACACACGCACGCACGCATGCACACACAAACACACACACACACACACACACACACACACACACACACACACACACACAAACACACAGTGCTGTAAAGATAAGCACTAATCCTGTTTATTACCTCCTCCCTCTCTGCACTCTCCCTCTCTTTTTCATTTTATCTCTCTCTCATTTTCTCCCTCTCTCTCCTCTTCTCTTATTTTTCCTGTCTCTCCTCCTCAAGCCTATTTCAGCAGCGTGCACACACACACACACGTATTCCATGCACACAAACACAAGCGCTCACATTGTCAGTTTACTCCTGTGTTGTTTGTTGGCCGGAGGCTGAGACGAGGAAACAGGGAGGGGAGTGTTGATGTGTGCTGCTCCTTTCCAGCTCCAGCTCTGTTCACGTCCTGCAGAGAGAATTACCTTCCCTTTGTCTGTGTAAAGGGGCTGCTGCCTTTACCATCTGTGCAGCGGATACAGTGGCAGGCGTGTGTGTATGTACGTGTACTTGCGTGTGTGCACATGTGTGTGTTTCTGTACCACTATACTTCCATAATCTTCCAGAATAAAGACATTTAACAGGATCTGGTGTCTTTACAGGGGGCATTTTGGGGAGTTAAGACTGGGGGTGGAATTTAAGGTTATTGGTGAGGTATTTTTAAGAATAAGAATTAAGAATGAATGTTGTCAATGTAAGGTTCTCACAATTCTAATAATGCAAATATTAATACTGATGCTGATCATATGTAGTTCGCTCATTTGTCTTTGTGTAAATGTAATATTTTGAAGATTTTATCTTGGAAACAGCAGCTGATCAAAAAACCTATAGCTCAAAATCCATTCAGTAGCTCTACTGGAGCTTTTGCTCATATGACATGATCTTCATCAGCAGATGGAGTGTGCTCAATTTATGAAATTCTATGTTAAGTTTTTTGAAATGTACATTTTTGGATCTTTAGATCTTTTTTTATGTTGTTACTTTATCCTTATTTATTTGTTTTCTTTTAAACCTAATATGGTTTATATGTGTAGTGTTTGGATGAGATCAGATATGTATTACAGTGCATTCACAAAGTTTTGAGACCCCTTCATTTTTTTCATATTTTGTTATGTTGCAGCCTTATGCTAAAATCATTCAAATGTATTGTTTTTCCTCATCAGTCTACATTCAATATGCTATAATGACAAAATAAAAACTGAATTTTAGACATTTTTACAGATTTATTTAAATGGAAAAACTGAAATATTGCATTGACATAAGCACTTAGACGTTTTACTCAGTACTTAGTTGAAGCACCTTTGCCAGTGATTACAGCCTCGACTCTGTGTGTGACACCACAAGCTTTAATTTGGAGGATCTTCTGCTGTTCTTCTCTGCAGATCCTCTCAGGCTCTGTCAGGTTGGATGGGGACTGTCAGTGAACAGCCATTTTCCAGGTGACAAGCAGTGACTGGTTTCCTCCAGACAAGATGCTTAGAATTGAGGCAAAACAGTTCCATCTTGGTTTCATCAAACCAGAGAATCTTGTTTCTCACAGTCTGTGAGTGCGTTTGCTGTTTGATTTTTTTTTTTACTTTCACTAAGGATAGGCTTTATCTGGCCTCTCTGCAATAAAGCCTAGAGCAGTGGAGTGCTGCAGTGATGGTTGTCCTTCTGGAAGTTTCTGTCGTCTCCACACATGATCTCTGGAGCTCAGCCAGAGTGACCAGAGTGGTTCTTGGTCTTACCAAGGCCCTTCTTCCGCGATTACTCATTTTGGCTGAGCAACCAGCTCTCAGAAGAGTCCTGGTTGTTCAGACTTCTTCCTTTTATAAGTAATGGAGGACACTGTCCTCTTGTGAACCTTCAATGGAGCAATCTTTTTGTAGCCTTCCTCAGATCAGTGCCTCGACGCAGTCCTGTGTCTGAGCTCTGCAGGCATTTCCTTCCTCCTCATTGTTTGGTTTTTGCTCTGATATGCATTGTCAGCTGTGAGATCTGATACAGACAGGTGCGTGCCTTTCCAAATCATGTCCAATAAATTGAATTGACCACAGGTGTGCTCCTATCAAGGTGACGAAACATCTCAGAGATGATGAAGAGGAATGGGAGGCACCTGAGCTAACTTTCAAGTGTCATATTAAAGTGTCTGAATACTTATGTCAATGTTATTGACAATGTGATGTGAATAAGCAAAAAACAGAATTTTTGCTTTGTCATTATTGAGTGTTAATGGGGGCGGGGGGGTGTATTTAAATGATTTTAGCATAAGGCTGCAAAAGGCTGTTTCCTGAATTACATGTGTAATGTGATCTTTTTGAAATTTACGGCTATTTCACATGTGTGCAATGTGTAGCTAATTCTGTTTCCCTACATAATAATGTATGTGAAGCTTGTAATCATATGACTGAACTCCTCTCTATCATATCTGTGATCTGTGTTCCTGATGGAGACGTGAGCCCAGTGAAGCGTGCATGTGCAAAATGTATGTCCACTTGCAGCTGTACGGCACAAAGGAATAAGACACATACAGGCCTTGGCTACAAAGGCAATACCATAGGATCAAATTATTGTTGGTTTTTCTTTTCATGGTATTTGTGGACAATCAAGAAATAAAGAATATCGCTAGACTTGTCTTTTAAATTTTGTCTAGAGCTGACTATTTGATATGCGGCAGGTCCTTTCTTCATTTTGAAGTGTGTGTTTGGGTTTTTCTATAGCTGAAGATAGAGCTGTCTCATGGGGACGAACTTAAAAGAGGAAACTAAATCAAGCATTACATGAAAACGGAAGAGATCAGGAACTTGTGGGTGAACTCTTCAGCAGATTAAACATGCAGACAATCACACATAGCTCTCTTTCATGCTTTTTGCTCTTTACATTTCCTCTTTCTTTCTAATTCTCCTCCTCCTCATCCTCTCAGCCATCACTCTCACCATATGTTCTTTCCTCCACCTTCCTCTCAAACTGTCCTCATTCCTTCATCCCTCTGTCTTTCCTTTTTCTCTTACTCCTCCCCTCTTATCCTTCTCTTTCACCTCATTTTCTCACCTCTTCCTCTCCTCCATCTCTGTCCTCTCTCTCTCTCTCTCTGTCACTCTTTCATAATGTTCCTCGTCCTCCTCTCCCTCCAGATGGGTGGCAGAGAGTAGCAGCTTGCTGTGGTCAGGCCAATTATTTACATAATTATGATCTCCCACTTAACCACATGATCCCTTACCTGGGCGTGGGCAATTAAAGCCAGCATCATTATGCAGATTATGCAAATACAGTCAGAGGCAGAACAAGGTGGTGAGAGATCACACATGAGCAAACACGTGCCCTGTAACCGTGTGTGTGTGTTTGTGTGTGTATGTTTTTGTGTGTGTGTGTGTGTGTGTGTATGTGCACTGTTGATGTGTGTGTCAGAAGGTACATATGTGTGCAATAGCATGTGGGACATATTTGACATTTTCCTGATTTGTTAATCATATTTTATGTTTTTCTTTGTGCCACTTTCTTTCAACAAAAAGTCTAAATGTCAAATAGCAGCCTGTCTGCATACGTCCCTTCATAAGCTGCACGCTGCGATCTGCATTACAGAAAGTTTGAATGAATCCCAAATTGAATTTATCTGAATTTAAGGGTCAGCTTGCGCAAGCAGTTTGTCTTTCCAGAAACATTGTTATGATTACTCTGGATAATAAGAACTCACTTTTAGTGGTTTTCACTAAAACTGCTTTCTCCCAAATCTGGTCTATGCATAGGGTGGGTTAATAGATAGCTAGAAGTATCTATACTTCCCACAATAAATCTCGTCTCAGTATTTTAGAATTGCACCAATAGGATGAACATCAAAGAAAGGATGCATAGATACATACCTGATAATTATTGCACTGGTATAACTTGGTACAGATTAAAACTTAATTTTTTGCAAAATCATTGACAAAGTGAGGTCAGTGGATCATTCAGAGTGACTAGAGTATTGTTTCTCTAGAGTTTTACAAGCACCAACAGCAAAGTAGAGATCTCCAGAGCGAATATTTTAAAAAGTCAGTAGATATTGGAAAATATCTGATTGGTTTGTGGTATGTCTACATACCACAAGAAGTAAGCTATATTTGCGGTGCCTGCTTGTTTTACGAAAAATGTGTGTGTGTGTGTGTGTGTGTGTGTGTGTGTGTGTGTGTGTGTGTGTGTAGTCAAATGTGAAAGTTCACTGAGAACCTGCTAACATGGTGCGGCCAGGTGGCACACAGAGCCGTGCCCATGGGTAATCAACAGGCTCTTCAGTGAAGAGTGAGAGAGTGCGTGAGAGGACCATATCCCTCTCGGCTGGAGCACTGTGGCACCTCACAAGCGAGGCATGTGCAAACAAACATCTGCATTATAAAGCATACATGCCCTGTCTGATAGTAACTGCCATCCAACTGCTGCTAACCAGCTCTCTTGCCCAGAGTAGAGGCCCCTCCCACACACAAACACACATACACTCTGACACATTCAATCAATTATGTTTTGACATGGTTCATGAACATGCAGATGGTGCAGGACCAGCAGGGGCAGAGGACTCAGTATTTGACTACTCTCCCTTTCTCTCCCTCTTTCTCTCTCTTTCTCTCTCTGTTTCACTCAGTCCTGTAGATGTATATGTGTTTGCCTGTGTGTGTATGTGTGCTTGTTAAGGAGTCCACCTCCCTGTAAAAGATATTAATGCTGGCAAATTTTAGCTGCTGTATTTTCATTTGGCTAATCCTCCTGCCATCTGCTCGTTATCATACACCGAGCTGCTTATTACAGTTTTACCCTGCGCGTTGGTGTATGTGTGCGTTTTGAGCATGTGCATGTCATGTCTATGTGCGCGCATGTGTGTTTGTGTGTGACTGAGCTACCAGGAGTTGTCGTTATCACCTCGGGTCAAAATCTGTTGGCATTTATCCCAATCTCCTCAGCTCAGTGAGCATGGCAGACTGCATGTGCACGCCTCTGCCTGTGTGTGTGTGTGTGTGTGTGTGTGTGTGTGTGTGTGTGCGCGTGTGTGTTCTCTGTGTGATTGTATGCTTGCATGTTAGATCTCACATCAAAGCTTTCTGCTTGCTCTAAATGAATGTAAACATCACAGAGCAGACATGTTTTCCTGTGTGTGTGTGTGTGTGTGTGTGTGTGTGTGTGTGTGTGTGTGTGTGTGTGTGTGTGTGTGTGTGTGTGTGTGTGTGTGTGTGTGTGTGTGTGTGTGTTGCTGTTGCTGTGTCTACATGTGCTTTAAGTGAGTCCTCTGTTAATTAAGAGCTCATTAGTGACACCAGCTCTTTGACCAATTAGGATGGCTTGCTTCCTTGCTCACTTGTTTGTTTTCTGGTTGAGACATTACCAAATACGTTGTTTTATTCATTCATTTCTTTTACACCCTTTCTCTGGGTTTATTTTCACCGTCTCTGGGGGATAGAAAACATAAAAAATAGATTATGGTTGTTTTTGCACTTTTATTCTTGTTTTTTTTTTTCTTGGCAAGAGAAAATCGCCGGGTTCCCATATGATGTTTGTGTGTTTGTAATTGTGTGTGGTTTTTATCTCCTCTGTGTTATCAAGCCGTTGTCATGGTCTTTTATTCATCTCATTAATAACAGTGCCCTTGAGGTGGAGCTCTGCGACCCTGTTTTCATCAGCACACGCTAGTGAGCACAAACACGCACACACACTTGCACACAAAGATAGAGACACACACACAGACACACACACACACACACACACACACACACACACACACACACGTATACACACACAATTAACAGCAAAGGAGAGCCTGACAGCAGCTTCCTTTGAGGCAGCACCCATCTCAGCCTCCTACATGAATGCACAAAGACTCTCACACACATACATACAGAATAGAAATGTAGCCAAAACACCCTCACGTGTGTGCGTGCCAGCAGCTTCTCCACCCACTAAAACATAAACATATGTATATATTTTAGTTACACACAACGTCTTGTGTCCCACTTAAAATAAAGACTCGAAAGCAGAGATAGAATTCTGGTCTCACTTACAGCACACAGCCCACCTAACATCTTAACCAAGGTAAAATGAAAAACAAGGAGGAAAGAAATGAGAGGGAAGCATAAAAAAAGGAGAAAGCATTGGGAGGCATGAGAGTCAAATTAAGGGATACTGATCCACCACCAAGGCATCCTCAATCTATCATTACAGGCTCTCAGGACCAGTTTTAGTCTGTCTGTACCACAAAACAACTAGCCATGCTGGATATCATCAATATTTAAACACAGTTCGAAGTAAGTTTGCAATGAACTTGAGCTATGTTTTGATTTTTTTTTGTTTAAATCAATTATTTTCTGCTGTTCTGAACTCGTATTTTGTCGTCCTCCATTTTGCTCAGTGGCACTTCAGTAGCACTCTGGATGAAGGACAGTTTCACTCGCTACCACAACATTCACAAACATTAAATAAGTATTTATTTGTGTGCAGAGCTGCTGCTGCTGCTGCTGCTGCTGCTGCTGCTGCGTAATGCATGAAAAATATTTGGAGTGAAGTTATCAAATGCCACACTGACAGTACAGGAGCCTGAGGCTGAGTGAGAAGTGTGTGTGTGTTGTACTGTGTGTGTGTGTGCGTGTGTGCATTCACGTGACATCTGCCATAAATCACAAGCCACAGTGTCCTTGTAGCTCTAACACGTATCATGGAAATCAATGCAGAGGTCAAGTCGAACAGAGCTACCCAACCCCCGAAAATACCACAGCAGCCAATAAATATGGCAGGCTAATACACACGTCAACAACCTGGCTTTCTCACCCTATCGACTCGCCACGGAGAATGTGTGTGTGTGTGCACGTGAGTGAATGAATACATGGACAAATGAAACACAAATGTCACAGAGTGTGTGTCCATTTTTCATGGAGACATTTCAGCTAGGTTTGACCTGGTGATACTGTAAGAACTGGAGATTAATTATTTCAGCCCACAGGGCTACTGCAAGTAATGTTGAAGGATAAATCTGGTGATGTTCTTTATTTTTTTTCATTGTCAACAAATCCCATAAAAAGACCAAAACCAAAAATGAACTGTTACAAGTATTGTCTGTGTAGCCAAAGCCTGAGGTAGCTTATTCCTCTGTGCCAGAGAGCTGCATTGTTACACATCAGTAAGCCACACTGTTTTAGTGAATAACATATCCCTTCCTTCATTATGAGGTCAAATCTACAGAATAGTTCATTTATATGTGTGAATCGTTTTTATATAGACTTACATTTTCAGATGTAACAAATGGGTTTAAGCCTGAGAACCATAGAGAGAGTAAAGAAACTGAAACGTATTGAGAGACTAACACACTGTTGGTTGTGGTCTTTTCATGGGATTTGTTGACAATAAGGAGAATATAGAATATCACCAACCTTATCCTTTAAATATGATAAAAGATGGTTTTGTTTATTCCATGATTTGCAAACTCCCAGAAACCTCGATGCTCCTTCTGCTGGGAATGTAATTTGATTTTTTTTTTTTTTTTTTTTTTAAAAACAGTTTTTGGAAAGACATTTGGATTGTGATCGACTGACGGAAAACTGTAAACTGCAGTAATGTGTGTGGCACATATCACCAGGGGGTCTAGGGAGTGGGAGAAAGCAAAATGCCATTTTCTTTTCCTTATGATACAATGTTAAGGTCATGGTATGCTCTGGGTAACAATGTGTGAATGTAGCGCGCACACACACACACACACACACACACACACACACACACACACACACACACACACACACGCACATCCTCTCTCTCACTGTCATGTCTTCTATCTCACACTTTTTTTCTCCTCCAGTTTATGGTTTTATGAAAGATTTTCATGTATCATTAACCTGATTTTCTATTGTTGCTTCTAATCTCCATTCCTCTCTCATCCTTACTCTGCTCCACTCCTACCCTGACTAATCACACAGTAATCGCTCCACACTGCACAGACACACACACACACACACACAGAGATCCTTCTTTACCCCTCACCCCCTACATTGTCAAATGATCATTGAGGAGCAAGTGTGTGGCTGACAGTCTCCACAGCAACGGCAGTTAGGACCAGGAGGGGGGCTGGGGCATCTTCCAGTGTGTGAATGATGAGAGCACACACACACACACACACACACACACACACACACGAACACACACACGCACACATGCACACATGCACACATGCACAGACAAACACACACACATGAAAACATACCCATATAAATGCACACAGCTCAGACAGGTGCACACACACACACACACACGCGCACACACACACACACACACACACACACACACATATATAAACATAAAGGTGCCAGCAATAACAAGAAACCATTTACACACATGCACAATAACACAGTCAAGTTCACACACACAAACACACACGCACACCGTCACGCACGCAGACACAGACGCTCAAAAGTGCACACACTACACAGACATTAGGCGAGACCCAGGAATCTGAAAAAAAGAAGATGAAAGCGAGAGTGGAGAGGAGGGAGGGATGAGAAGGGGGGGGGGGGTTGTTGCTTCCTGAAGAGATTTTCTTCTTCCTCTCTCGTTGACATGCACACATAGATAGAGAACACACACACACACACACACACACACAGACGCACACACGCACAAACACACAGAGAGATATACAAACAATGACATGGCACCACATAATCACTCTCATTCAATCATTTATGAAAGCAGATGTATAATTCAAAAACCAGCATGAAAGATTCACAAGGCAAAGAACATTGTTTAATCTGCCCTCCGCCCTCTAATTCCCTCCATCAACCCCCCCTACTCCCCCCCTCCCTGCCTCTCACCCCGTCTCTCGCTCTCGCTCTCTTTTCACCGTTTGCCACAGCAGGGTTTTTAATCATTGACCACAGTCTGGCCCAAACAACTAAAAGGTTGGAGATCAGGGTTAGGGGTCAGGGGAAAGACACGTTGTGAAGGTGTGCCTTCAAGCAAGCTGTTGTGTTTCAAACATTACTAATCCTATAGTTTCCTTTACTTTTTACATCAACATTTACACACCTTCCCTTTCCTCCTAACTCTCTTCCTCACACTGCCTTTTCACCGACCGTCCTCCTCCCCCCTCCTCCTTTCTCTTTTCAGCGTCGTTCTGTCATCCAGCCATCAGGCATGTTTAAGCACCTTTCTCAGGTAACCTCACACCTGTCTCCACAATGACACCGGCCGCACTCTCGAGCATATCGCACAACTGCAGACAATAGACATTCATGCTGTTTAGCTAACTGGAAGCAGCAAAAGCCCCACAGCAAAGGAAAGATAAACCACAGAGTTACAATCAAACATGCAGCTGTTACAGACATTTATCATGTCATCCTACAGTTATTTCATTTTAAGGCTGCGTCTAACTTTAAAGAAAAATTATTTATTAAACTGTCAATTATGTTCTTTATTATCAATTAATTATTTGGTACAAAATGTCAGAAAACTGTTTAAAAAAATGCTTAAGTTCATGTATTGAGATAAAATATTTCATGATAGTTTTTACATTTTTCCCAAAAATTACTTAAATAATTGATTATGAAAAGATTTACCTATTCATTTTAATTGGAACAGCTAATCGTTTCAGTTCAGTTCCATTCATTCTAATTGTGTTCTGTCGTTTTTGTCCACTGCATTAATTAATACATTTTAAAATAAACAAGCAATTAATTATTGTTTTGCTAGAAAACAAGTAAAACAATAGAAAATCCAGGTGCGTACACAGACGCTGTGGTCAACATTATAGAAAATATCCACATTGTAGATATAACCTTCAGAAAACTGGCAAAAAGAAAACACACAACTAAAGGCATGCAGCGAATCTTTGGATCAATATAATAAGCATGTGTAATCTCTCAAGTCATTAATTCTGCCTTGAAAGAATGATTGAATGAAAAGGAAATTCACTCTGCAGCCATGTGTCCAGCGTACAGTTTGATACAGTTTGATACAGTTTGACAGAAGGAAGGAATACCAGCACAGACCTGTCCACATAAAAAAATTAATTACCAAATAAAAATGGTCCTACCTGGGAGGTAGAAGTGTGGAGTCTTTAATCCAAACATGGTCCTGGATCACTCCTCCACTGTCTCAGAGAAGAAGAGTCTGGGTTACAGGAAGCAGGGAGGGGGTGGGCAGGGGGATCGGGCTGTGGTCAGCCAGGTTAAGGAGCTCGTTGTTGGTGTAAGTCATCAGACAGCTCCCTCCTCCGGCTCGCTCTCTCTCTCCCTCTCTCTCTCTCTCTCTCTCTCTCTGGGCCCCACGGGTGCGAGGAGGGAGGAGGCGAGAGGTCAGCTGTCTGTCTACCTCCCTCCCCTCCTCTTCACCCTCTGGACTGAACCCGTACAGAGAAAAAAGACAGGTGGATGGATCGGAGAAACCCAGAAAAGAAGAGAAGGAGGAGGAGGAGGAAGAAAGAGAGAGACACAGAAAGAGTGACAGAGAGGGGGGAAAATACTCCACCAGCTGAGGATGGGTGAAAGTGTGCTCATGCCATCTCTTACTGAGGAGATCGTCAGGGAGGGAGAGCCTCTGAGAGAGTTGGGAGGGTGACAGGAAGGATAGAGAGTGTGGAGTGAGAGAAAGAGAGGAGAGAGAGTAGAGTCTTCAGCTGGCGTCCTCTCCTTATTTTAGTCCTGCGCTTTGTAATCCCTTCCTTGTTATTCATTCAGCGGCCTCTTGCTCGTTTGCTGTATAATGATCTGTTTTTCTCTGCCTCTGTTCTCTTTTCTGTCTCTATTCTTGCTTTATCCTCCCTCCTTTGCCTCAGTCCCACCACTGACTGCTCAGCTCAGCGTGCACAGAGGAGGAGGAGGAGGAGGAGGACGAGGAGGAGGAGGAGAGAGGAGGAGGGAGGAGGGAGGGAAGCATGGAGAGAAAAGAGGGAGGGTGGGAGGAAGAAAAAAGAGGGGAGGAGAATCATAAGACGGATGAGTGAGGGAGAGATGAATGAGTTTATGAGAGTGTGGCGCGCACACGTGCCTGTGTGTGTGTGTGAAATATGAAGAGAGGAGGAAGGATGATTTGTCTGTGTGTGTGTGTGTGTGTGTGTGTGTGTGTGCGTGTGTGTGTGAGAGAGATAGAGTAAAAAGAGGCTGAGAGAAAGAGAAAGAGGGAGGAAGAGAGGAGAGAGGGTGTTGATGCAGTTCTCATTATCAGTAGATTGGACTGGTGCCTGAGTGACAGCTGATTCATCATGGGAGAGAGAGTGAAGGAGAGGAAGAAGTGTGTGTGTGTGTGTGTGTGTGTGTGTGTGTGTGTGTGTGTGTGTGTGTGTGTGTGTGTGTGTGTGTATGTATGTGTGTGTGTATGTATGTGTGTGTGTGTGTGTGTGTGTGTGTGTGTGTGTGTGTGTGTGTGTGTGTGTGTGTGTGTGTGTGTGTTTAGAGCAGGGAGGGAGGGAGGGAGGGAGGGTTGAAACCTGCCCTTAAGCATCTGCTTCATTCAGATCTCCTTTTCCTCTCCTCTCTTTCCTCCTCTCCTCTTTTTCAGCCTCGAGTCCTCAAAAAAAAAAAAAAGAAAAAAAAAAAACACAGTCTGCTGCTTTGGATCTCAGACACGCTGGTGCATACCATGATGTGACCAGCATAACTGTATCATTCACACACACAAATGCGCGCACACACACTGCCCCAAAACCGGTCACATGCTCCCATTGATTAGACAGGCCTCATATGTCTGACACATCACGTTAGCCGGGCTTTCCATCAATTACTGTCCACTCTTGGCGAGCTAACGTCCCGTCTACTGTCACTGAGACCTAGTTCTATCACAGCCACGTTAGAGCTAGACACCACAGCCCACACACACAGCATCAAACCGAGCTGCATCACAGGGGAATGATCTGCCATTAGGAGCAGTTATTTGAGGTGGTTCTGTGGTGTTCTGCTCGTTGGTGGTATGATGTCAATGGTGCCGCTTTGGGCCGGCTTTGTGCCGCTTTTGGTTTCAGTCTGTGTGTCCAAGGCAGCCTGGAGGAACCTGGGCCGTCTATCACTGTCTCCATCTCTGCACAGTATCCTTCATTTCTCTCTGTCACTTCCTCTCTCACGCACATGTGGTGCGTGCAACCACATAGCTTACACAGTGTCTGCTTCATCACTCATACACAAGTATAAGAATGTAGATGGACACAGGCATTTTATTAAAATTAATGATATATTTTCCTGTCTCAGTTATCTCACCCCTCTCCCCATTTCCTCTCTATTTCTGGTTTCCTTCTCTTCTTCATTTTTTTTTATCTTCCTTCTCCTCCTTTTTTTTTTACCTCTTTCCTCTGTGAGCTGTGAGGAGGAAGCTTTGCTGGTGATAAGATTGATCGTGAGGTTCTCAAAAAGCTATCTATAACCCCGTCCGTCACCGCTGAATCAATGAAGAGAGATTGCTGTAGGATACACTGTATACAATACAATGCACACATGCACACAGACACATATAGACACTTACTTTCACAAACACAAGGACGCGCATTAGCCATGCAAGCCAACAGGCAGACCCTGACTCATGTACATGCACAGACACACACACACACACACACACACACACACACACACACACACACTGATCAACAGCTGTGAGACCAGTTGTGAAACATCAGCCAACCACAAACTGACAGTGGGGGCAGACTGGGGAGAGGAGATAAAGAATAGTGAGGAAACAGCAAAGAGGATGGAGATGTGGGGTGTGTGGTTGATAAGGGAACGAGGGGAGTATTGGCGCGCATGTGTGTGTGTGTGTGTGTGTGTGTGTGTGTGTGTGTGTGTGTGTGTGTGTGTGTGTGTGTGTGTGTGTGATATGGGAGAGGATAGTTGTCAGAAAATTATGCTTTCTGTTTTGTTTTGTTTTGTTTTGTTGTCAGTTTCTTGCGACTGGTTCTGAAACAGATGTAACTCTTATTCATCTCCTTTCCTGTATTATCAGCCCAAGATGCTACACGCACACTCCATTTTACACATATAAACACAAACGCCAACACTCTGTAAACACCCCTGACCTCCGGGTCGAGACAGTCGAGACCCTTTGGCCTCCGAGGGTCACGCTCTGCTGCTCGGAGCAGGGTCAGCAAGGTTGAGAGAGGAGGAGGAGGAGGAGGAGGGGCAACAAACACACAGCATGATCTGTGATGATTACAGACAACAGCCAATAACGAGCGTCCACCTCTGACCTTATTGCCGTGGAAACGTGAGGGAATGCCTGTCACCGAGGGAGCAGTATAACTCAATCTATCAGCAAACAGTGATGGAGGGGGGTGGAGGAGGGAGAGGGTTTAGTGATGTGGTCAGTGTAAAACAACAGCTCCAACCTTCCCACAGCACCTCCCGTTTCCTTATTGGAGCTCTTGCTCTGTCTTCAAAAAAGACACTGGAAGAAGCAACCCCCACCCCACCCCACCCCATCCCATCCCCCCTACCCCCACCCCACCTCCCTCCTCCTCTCTTTTCTTCTCCTCCCTGCCTCTTTCTCTATCATTTGCCTGTCAGATGCATGCTGTGGCAGAATAAGAGCTGACACCCTGGTCCCAGCAGCAACCAGGGGCTGCCATCAGCACTTAAACATTTTCTCTCTCTGCTACTTCCCCCTTCTCTCCCCTGTGTCTGTGCAGCGCTCTAACTGCTGACAAGGAACACAGAGAAGATGACAAATAAAGAGAGAGAAATGAGGGAAAAAAAGAGAGAGAGAGAGAGAGAGAGAGAGAGAGCCCTCCTCCATCTTGCTGTTATTCCTACTCTTCCTTCCCCTCTTGTTTTCTCTACCACCCCCCACCCCCCCACTCCACCCCAGTCCTCCTTCCTCCCCATCTCAGCCCCAGTGGGGTCATGACCCCAAGTGAGTGAGCCTCATTACCCAGTCACTCTGTATCCACTCACATAGGAAGGGGGTGGGATGTGGGGGTGCCATCCATGTGTATGTGTGTGTGTGTGTGTGTACATGACGAGAGGAACGGTAAATATATTTGTCATTCCTGAAGTCACTCGGGCAGTTTCAGAAAAGAGATTTAAAGAGACGACAGAGGACGGGCATCATCGCAGAGGGGAACGAAAAGATTAAAAGGCGGTGAATCAAGGATGTGTAGACCCGAAGATAAAGTGGTGGGGAGATGAGGGGATGGATGGTGGGATTTGGAGGGTGGAGGGTGAAGGGTGGAGGGGTTTGGGCTTGCATCAAAGTTAATTGTCAGCAGAAGTCATTATGCACATATTGTATTGAGAAACCCGAGGACGCCTCTTTCAACCGATCCTTCTCATCATTCCTCCTCTCCCCCTCTTCATCAGCTTCTGGGTGTCTTCCACACCATCCGGGATTTAATTGGACACTGACGGGTTCACTGTGACCCCAAGAGAGAGAGAGAGAGAGAGAGAGAGAGAGAAAAATAAGTAAGAATTTCTGGGACATGAAACCGAATCCACACCCCTGTTATATTAGTCTGTTATAGAAACACTTTAAAATGATCCAGAAGGCAGCACCATCACAGAATTGTCTCCTCTAAGCCAAACTTATGACACAGCCTCAGACGTTCAGTAATAACACCCTAAACTGCAAGCTTATTGAGGTTTGGGAGATTTAGACCAGCTTGGTCTGTGTGTCTTTGACTATGTGGTGAGTGCTGGCATACGAGTGATGCTGTCAGGCTCCATATGTGTGCAGGCAAATGAGCATGAAATGGGAAGGAAGTACCCCCCCAAAAAAAAAATCTCCTCTCAGTCCTCAAGCTAAACTCTGGACTCAGGCTGTCTGGTGCCTGTCTGGCCACGAAGCTATCCTAAACACGCCATTCATGCATGCTCACATAGATGTGTATTATCAGAGTGTGGCCGACCGAAGCCCTGAATCAGCACACACACACGCGCAGACCAGGCCGATGTTGGCCCACCACAGCATGCAGAGCCGCATAAATCACGACTGTTAATGGGCCTGAGCCACAGGGCTTCACTGTACTTCTCCACCTCCAAACGCTCCCTCTCTCTCTCTCTCTCTGTCTCTCTCTCTCTTTCCCCTGTCCATCTGCCCCTGTCCATTTGCAAGTATGAGCAGAGCACAGCGACACACATACTGAGTGGGAAATTAGCCTGCTGCTGTGACATTCGGTCTTGTGACTGTGTGTGTGTGTGTGTGTGTGTGTGTTGTGTTTCTATTGGTGTTTATATACATATAGATATGTCATGTGCACCAGCTTGTCTATCTATCTATCTATCTATCTTAAAAGAAAAGACAGAAATCTGAATAAATCAGTGAAGATGAATGCATCCCCACAGGGCATGAGTGATCACTGAATGGTCTTATGAATATGAGAAATGATGTGAATCCTATGCTATGGCCTTCGCCGTCACCAGATCTCAGTCCAGTTGAACACCTAAAGCGGCTCGTGGTGGCCCAACACCTTACTGAGACACTAAAGATATGCTTCTCTGATGATTTAGCATTGGACTTCCATAACATAACTCTCAAGAGACAGATTAAAAAAGGAATGGACAAAATCAAGGCAATAGAGACTGACTGGACATACGTTCTCAAGATTATACAACTTAACGATGTTCTATCTATCTATCTATCTATCTATCTATCTATCTAGTCCATCTGTCCATTTGCAAGTATAACAGCACACTTGAGTGGGAAATTAGCCTGCTGCTGTGACATTGGTCATTGGTGTGTGTGTGTGTGTGTGTGTGTGTGTGTGTGTGTGTGTGTGTGTGTGTGTGTGTGTGTAGGACAGATATGTGTTGCCTTTGTTTGGCCCCGCTCTGTCTGCCCAGATGGTAATATCTAGTGATTATCTCTGTATGTATCTCCTCCTCCGCCCTACAACTCTAGTGGGTCAGTCAGGTCCCACCCTCTCCATGCCACCATCCGCGGTGCCACTTTGATTACGCTCCCCCGGGAAACATTCCCTCTCACAGGCAGGATCACATCAGCAGAGCTCCCCAGGAGAGTTTTGAACTTCTCTCAGCACATTTCCCTGCCCTGGCCTGACCACTAAGATGACCTCTGACCTCTGACCTGGCTCTATGACCTCTAAACCTGCTTCTGTCCCTTCTGATGCTTTCTGACCTCAAAGGATCATAAATCATTACCTCAGACACGACTGAGCTTTAAATCTTTCCTTCTGGTTTCTTGTACACAAAATGTATTTTCTTAAAAAGGACACCACTTCTGTAACACATCTTTCTCTCAGATCTAATTCTTCTGAAGAGCATCAGGAGGAAGCGAGCGGACAAAAGAGGCACAAGAAGAGCAAGGGGAACAGGCCATACTGATGTCTAATTTGGAAGGAGCAACATGCGCTTGTTGCTAAACGTACAGTATTTGTCACTGATGAATTTCACGTTTGATACTTTGTGGTCACACTCCTAACTAATGGGAAAATGAATAGAGGAATATGTTTTGCATTACTCATAAAGATATTTAAGTTAGAAGTTTCATTATGAGGTACTATTATTATTACAGTGATAAAACATTTTAAACTCAAAGTTCACTCACTGGCTTTTTTCCAGAGCTTTGAACTTTATCCTGTATGGCCTTCTTCACCAAATAAAAGTACAGAACTTCAGTCATATAATTACTACAGCTGAAGCAATTACTTGATCTCCCGAAAAAATTAATCAGCAACCACTTTGAAGAAAAAATGCCAAACATTTCCTGGTTCCAGCTTCTCAAATGTGACTATTTGATGCTTTTTTCTACTTTATGTGATAGTGACGTGAAAATCTTTGGGTTCTGAGCATTTTTTTGTTTGCTTTCTGACCATCCACTTATTGATTAATTGAGAAACACCCCACTCCGTTGAAGCCCTCGTCATAACAAGTGGTTATGTGTGTGTGTTTGTGTGTGTGTAAGCTCTTCATCTATGTTGACCTACAATGTGAGAGATGATATAATAGCTGGGCTTTGGGCTTCCATTACTATTGGTGTTGTTCATAATTGCTTTAAATAATAGGCTATCACCATTGTGGTAATGTATTCCTATTAATATTTTAAAGAAGATAGAAGTAAACACGGTGTGTAACCAGCCATGTGTTGTACTGATTAGGGTTGATAACAAAACCTGAAATGTGTGTCAAGACGTGCGTCATCTTTATATATATTTTGGTGTCTTTTATTTCTTTTTTAAATTATCATTGTGAAGATACTGTGTGTCCATCTCCAGTGTGTTTACAGACAGATTAGTCATTTGTAATTATTTCTGTTTATCAGCATAGGTCTACATCTCATTTACTGTAAATCTTAGACAGATGTGTTAGAGTGATGCATACTGGTGGTTATATTGTATCATGATTTCCTGCAAATCACAGCTCTGCCTTCTGGGATATCTGGCATACTGGTGTGTTGTCACTTGTCAGTCAGTTGACACTTAACATCTTACACTGCTGATTTAAAACACTGAGAAAAGACAGAGGAGATTTTCTGTTGAAGCCAAGCAGTTTTAAAACATTTTATCAAGATAACAGATTTTCAAATGTTTCATATTGCATGGCTCTTGAGGGAAATCCTGGCAGTCTGCACTAACTACCCAAATCAAGGATTATTGTAGCTCCGCTGCCAACACACACACACACAGACACACACACACACAAGTACACACACTCAGTCGCATGCTCTCACACCTTAACACACGTCCACACACACACATGCACATTACCTGGGGGGTCTGAGCTCCCCCTCTACAGGCCTTCACCCCACATGCTCATCTCAATTAATCACCCAACAAAACAGATGTCAGGAACAAAGAAACGATCTCCAGGCCTGTGGGGGTAAAGGGGGAGGAGGAGGGAGGTGTGAGCAGAAGGAGGGAGGAAAGGGGTGGAAAGGCAGAGGGAGGGGAGGATGGCAGGAGAAATAGGAAGCAGGAGAGGGAAGTGCCAGTGTGTTTAGAGCTGGGTGATTTTTATGAGGCAGGTGATTGGAGGGGCAGTTAGAGTGGGATGTGTTAGCTGTTTATGAGCTTCGAGCCCAGTGCTACTGTTACTGTACCATACAAGATGAAACTGTAAAAGAGAAGGGAAAAAAAGAGAAGAAGTCACGATGTAAGAGGGGGAGAGAGCGAGAGACGGCAAGAGAGTGAGAAAACAACAAAGCCCTGGAGATGAAAGACGGTCTACAAAACAATGGATACAAAATAATGCTCTGCGGTGTGCAGAAATAGAGCAAAGATTGAAAACCTGCCAAGATAAAGACAAACCCCCGCTTTTGAACTGTCACTTCACTGCGATACTGTCAGAAAACAAATGGCAATCCTGACAGGTTTCAGCTGCTTTGAAAGAGACAGAATCATATTTTATTCACAAATGCATATTTTATGGCTTTTATAGCGAAGATCGTAACTTGTTGTTAAGCACTGAATTCTTGAATCTTGTGCTAAATTATTGACATCTACATAATGTACAGATGGAAAGAGGGGAGAGTAGTACCGGGGGGGGGGGGGGGTGAAAGCAGAGGAAATAGGAAGGAAAGAGGAGGGAGGGTGGAAGAAAAAGAGAGGGGAGAGCTGCAGGGTGGGGGGGAAATAGTAGGAGAACTCAAATCTCTACATTTTTATAACATGCACACTGTTGTTTTTACATGACTGTGAAAAACAAACACAGTCTGAAGTCTGAACCTTACAGGGAAAGCCATCAATCTGCCGCCGTTATCTTTCCACTGTTTCTTTTCTTCCATCCACCCATCTATCTAGAGCAGCAGTCCTCTGTCTCTCTTTCCGTCTGCCTATGGAGTGTGGACAGTGAGAGTTACGGCTCGCATCAATAACAGGCAGATAACAGCCCAGTCTTCATTCTTCAAGCACAGCCTTAAATCACATCAGCCCCGGAGGGAAGCAAATGAGGAAAGGGGGGGGGGGGGGCTTAGCACATATAAAGCACACTACAACAGCAGCAACAACGGTGCAGTGTTGGTGAAATACACAGTAGAGCAAAGATGCATTGGGGAAAACATTTTTTTTACAGGAACACATCAATTTATGCAGCATAAAAAAACAAGGCTCTGTGTTGTAACTGAGAGTTCACAAGCTGAGCAACACGCTGAGGGAGGAGAGGAAAAGGAGCCATGATGACTGAGTGTGTGTTTGTGCGTGTATTTGCATATGTGTCACTGCCTGTCTTCAAGCCCATTTTGCTGTATGTTTGTATGGTGGCAGCATGTTACTGAGCTGCGGCGCGCTACAGGAAGAAGTGGTTAATGAAGCGCTCCATCCCACTGGCATACAGTACGTTGATCCAGAGCATGCTGGGAAACACTGACCCCAGCTGTAGGTACTGAACTAACACACACATGTTTTAAGTGATACTTGTGGTGAATTAAACTCGGATCTTATTTTTCGAAGTTGGCCATTATAACTATTGGTAATAATAACACTGTGCTCACCGAGCTGACTGTTGAGATATAGGAACATGGCGCAATGGCTAAAAATAAGAAAAAAGGTTGCTTTTTTTTTTTTTTAAATTAATGGTTGAAGGTCAAGAAAAAGGCAAGATGCTACTCATTTTTCTGACCATTATTGTTTTCTCAGCAGAATCCACTGTCTTGTCGTCTGAAAATGTCGCTCTTTTCTTTTGTTTCCTACTCCCCTCAACCGCCTCTCTGTAGTATCCTGTGTAATGTTGACTCCAGGGGAAATTATATTCCTCGCCAGCTCTAGAGAACCTGTCGTATTATTCTCTTTCTTTATGTCACTGTGTTGTTCTTTGTCATTTCCTGTGCAAAATATCTCAGCTATTTTTTCTTCCACAGATATGACCATCCTCAGCTTAGTGTTATTAGAGCCCACATTATCCAGATCTCTTTTCCATTCACCTGCTTTTTTTTCCACCTTCTGTCAAAACCGTTGGCTTGTTTACAATATGTTTGACTATATATCTGTTAATTTCTTGCACCATTGGTCTTCGTTGTAGCAATGTCACTATACTTCTGGATCTCAGCTGTTACTTTGATAAGTACAATGTTATTTTATCT